>NW_025317417.1:0-127968 GCF_018873765.1 Telopea speciosissima
AATCGATACCTATGTCGGCATTTGTTCATTTTCGGTTTAAACCAGACCGGTGGGTTGTTTGGGTATTTTGGCTTTTTCAGACTTTTTTGGCTTGGGATTTTCTAAAAAGTCTACTTGTCTCCTATTAGACGGTGGATGCAATGTTGAGGGTCATGACCTTCGGAATCGATA
Source organism: Telopea speciosissima (assembly GCF_018873765.1). Lineage (NCBI taxonomy): Eukaryota > Viridiplantae > Streptophyta > Magnoliopsida > Proteales > Proteaceae > Telopea > Telopea speciosissima. Next base: position 172 of record NW_025317417.1, read on the forward strand.
CCTATTTCAACATATGGTCATTTTTTATTTAAACCAAATCGGGTGGGTCGTTTGGGGTTATTTGGGGCATGTCTGCACTTCTTTGGGTTTGGTATTTTCTAAAAAGTGTCATTATCTCTTATTAGACATGTGGATGCGATGTTGTGGGTCGAGACCTTCGAATCTATACCTATTTTGGCATATGTTCATTTTCGGTTTAACCTGACCGGGTGGGTCGTTTGGGGTTATTTGGGGGCATTTCTGTACGTTTTTGGGTTTGGTATTTTCTAAAAAGTGTCCTTATCTTTTATTAGGCGCATAGATACGATGTAGATGGTCGTGACCTTCGAATCGATGCCTATTTCGGCATATGTTCATTTTCTGTTTAAACCAAACCGGGTGGGTAGTTTGGGGTTTTTTTGGGGGCATTTCTGTACTTTTTTGGGTTTGGTATTTTTTAAAAAGTGTCTTTATCTCTTATTAGACCCGTGGATGCGATGTTGAGGGTCTTAACCTTCGAATCCATACCCATTTCGGCATATGTTCTTTTTCGATTTAAACCAGACCGGGTGGGTCCTTTGCGGTTATATTGGGGCATTTTTGTGCTTTTTTGGGTTTGTTATTTTCTAAAAAGTGTCATTATCTATTATTAGACGTGTGGATGGGATGTTGAGGGTCGAATCCTTTGAATCCATACCCATTTCTCGCATATGTTCATTTTTTATTTAAACCAAACTGGGTGGGTCGTTTGGGGTTATTTGGGGGCATTTCTATACTTTTTTTGGTTGGGATTTTCTAAAAAAATGTCCTTGTCTCTAATTAGACGTGTGGATGCGATGTTGAGGGTCGTGACCTTCGAATCGATACCTATTTTGACATATTTTTATTTTTGGTTTAAACCAGATCGGGTGGGTCGTTTGGGGTTATTTGGGGGCATTGTTGTGCTTTTTTGGGTTTGGTATTTTCTAAAAACTATCCTTACCTCTTATTAGATGTGTGGATGCGATATTGAGGGTCATGACCTTCGAATTGATACCGATTTTTGCATATGTTCATTTTTGGTCTAAACCAGACCGGATGGGTCATTTGGCGTAATTTGGGGACATTGATGTACTTTTTTGGGTTTGGTATTTTCTAAAAAGTGTCCTTATCTATTATTAGACGTTCGGCTCCGATGTTGTGGGTCGTGACCTTCGAATCGATACCTATTTCGACATATTTTAATTTTTGGTTTAAACCAGACCGGGTGGGTCGTTTGGGGTAATTTGGGGACATTTTTGTACTTTTCTGGGTTTGGTATTTTCTAAAAGGTGTCATTACCTCTTATTAGACGTGTGGATGCGATGTTGAGGGTCGTGACCTTTGAATCGATACCTATTTCGACATATGGTCATTTTCTGTTTAAACCAGACGAGATGGATCGTTTGGGGTTATTTCGGGCATTTTTGTAAGTTTTTGGGTTTGGTAATTTCTAAAAAGTGTCATTATCTCTTATTGTACGTCTGGATGCGACATTGAGGGTCGTGACCATCGAATCAATGTCTATTTCGACATATGTTCATTTTCGGTTTAAACCAAACCGGGTGGGTCGTTTGGGGTTATTTGGGGCATGTCTGCACTTCTTTGGGTTTGGTATTTTCTAAAAAGTGTCTTTATCTCTTATTAGACATGTGGATGCGATGTTGTGGGTCGTGACCTTCGAATCTATACCTATTTCGGCATATGTTTATTTTCAGTTAAAATCAGGCCGGGTGGGTCGTTTGGGGTTATTTGGGGGCATTTCTGTATGTTTTTGGGTTTGGTATTTTCTAAAAAGTGTCCATATCTCTTATTAGGTGTGTAGATGCGATGTAGATGGCCGTGACATTCGAATCGATAGCTATTTCGGCAAATGTTCATTTTCTATTTAAACCAAACCAGGTGGGTCATTTGGGTTTTTTGGGGGCATTTCTGTACTTTTATGGGGTTGGTATTTTTTAAAATGTGTCCTTATCTCTTATTAGACTGGTGGATACGATGTTGAGGGTCTTAACCTTCGAATGCATACCCATTTCGGCATATGTTCATTTTCGGTTTAAACCAGATCGGGTAGGTCGTTTGGGGTTATTTTGGGGCATTTTTGTACTTTTTTGGGTTTGTTATTTTCTAAAAAGTGTCATTATCTATTATTAGACATGTGGATATGATGTTGAGGGTCATAACCTTTGAATCCATACCCATTTCGGCATATGTTCCTTTTCGGTTTAAACTAGACCGGGTGGGTCGTTTGGGGTTATTTGGGGGCATTTCTATACTTTTTTTGGTTGGGATTTTCTAAAAAAGTGTCCTTATCTCTAATTAGACGTGTGGATGTGATGTTGAGGGTCGTGACCTTCGGATCGATACCTATTTTGACATATTTTCATTTTTGGTTTAAACCAGACTGGCCTATTCGTTTGGGGTTATTTGGGGGCATTTTTGTATTTTTATGGGTTTGGTATTTTCTAAAAAGTGTCCTTATCTCTTATTAGACATGAAGATGCGATGTTGAGGGTCGTGACCTTCGAATCGATACCTATTTTGGCATATGTTCATTTTCAATTTAAACTAGACCGGGCGAGTCGTTTGGGGTTATTTGGGGCATTTCTATAATTTTTGGGGTTTGGGATTCTCTAAAAAATGTCCTTATCTCTTTCTAGACATGTGGATGCGATGTTGAGGGTCATGACCTTTGAATCGATACCTAATTTGGCAAATGTTCATTTTCGGTTTAAACCCGACCGGGTGGGTCGTTTGGGGTTATCTGGGGGCATTTTTATTCTTTTATGGGTTTGGAATTTTCTCAAAAGTTTCCTTATTTCTTATTAGACGTGTGGATGCAATGTTGAGGGTCGTGACCTTCGAATCGATACCTATTTCGACATATGGCCATTTTCGATTTAAACCAGACCGAATGGGTCGTTTGGGGTTATCTGGGGGCATTTTATACTTTTGTGGGTTTAGTATTTTCTAAAAAGCGTCCTTATCTCTTATTCCACGTGTGGATGCGATGTTGAGGGTCGTGACCTTCGAATCGATACCTATTTCGGCATTTGTTCATTTTGGGTTTAAACCAGACTGGGTGGGTCGTTTTGGGTTATTTGGGGGCATTTTTTTAACTTTTTTGGGCTTGGGATTTTCTAAAAAGTCACCTTATCTCTTATTAGACGTGTGGATGCGATGTTGAGGGTCTTGGCCTTCGAATCGATACCTATTTCGACATATGGTCATTTTCGGTTTTAACCAGACCGGATGGGTCATTTGGGGTATTTTGGGGGCATTTCTGTACTTTTTTGAGTTTGGTATTTTCTAAAAGGTGTCCTTATCTCTTATCAGACGTGTGGATGCGATGTTGAGGGTCGTGACCTTTGAATCGATACCTATTTCGGCATATGTTCATTTTCGGTTTAAACCAGACCGGGTGGGTTGTTTGAGGTTTTTTGGCGGCATTTCTATACTTTTTTGGGTTGGAAATTTCTAAAAAGTATCCTTATCTGTTATTAGACGTGTGGCTGCGATGTTGGGGGTCGTGACCTTCGAATCGATACCTATTTCGACATATTTTCATTTTTTGTTTAAACCAGACCGGGTGGGTCGTTTGGGGGTAATTTGGGGGCATTTTTATACTTTTTTGGGTTTGTGTCCTTATCTCTTATTAGACGTGTGGATACGTTGTTGAGGGTCGTGACCTTCGAATCGATACCTATTTCGGCATATATTCATTTTTAGTTTAAACCAGACCGGGGGGGTCGTTTGGGGTTATTTGGGGCATTTCTATAATTTTTGGGGTTTGGGATTCTATAAAAAATGTCCTTATCTCTTTCTAGACGTATGGATGAGATGTTGAGGGTCGCGACCTTCGAATCGATACCTAATTCGAAAAATGTTCATTTTCGGTTTAAACCAGATCGGGTGGGTCGTTTGGGGTTATCTGGGGGCATTTCTGTTCTCTTTTGGGCCTGGGATTTTCTCAAAAGTCTCCTAATCTCTTATTAGACGTATGGATGCGATGTTGATGGTTGTGACCATCGAATCGATACCTATTTTGATATATGGTCATTTTCGATTTAAACCAGACCGAATGGGTCGTTTGGGGTTATTTGGGGGCATTTCTGTACTTTTTTGGGTTTAATATTTTCTAAAAAGCATCCTTATCTTTTAGTCGACGTGTGGATGTTATGTTGTGGGTCGTGACCTTCGAATCGATACCTATTTCGGCATTTGTTCATTTTGGGTTTAAACCACACTGGGTGGGTTGTTTGGGTTTATTTGGGGGCATTTTTGTACTTTTTTGGGCTTGGGATTTTCTAAAAAGTCACCTTATCTCTTATTAGATGAGTGGATGCGATGTTGAGGGTCTTGGCCTTCAAATCAATACCTATTTTGACATATGGTCATTTTCGGTTCAAACCAGACCGGATGGGTTGTTTGGGGTTATTTGGGGGCATTTGTGTACTTTTTTGGGTTTGGTATTTTCTAAAAAATGTCCTTATCTCTTATTAGACGTGTGGATGCGATGTTGAGCATCGTGACCTTCGAATCGATACCTATTTCGATATATGTTCAGTTTTTGTTTAAACCTGATCAGGTGGGTCGTTTGGGGTTATTTGGGGGCATTTTTGTACTTTTATAGATTTGATATTTTTTAAAAAGTGTCATTATCTCTTATTAGATGTGTGGATGTGATGTTGATGGTCGTGACCTTCGAATCGATACCTATTTTGACATATGGTCATTTTCGGTTTAAACCAGACTGGATGGGTCGTTTGGAGTTATTTGAGGGCATTTCTGTACATTTATGGGTTGGGTATTTTCTAAAAAGTGTCCTTATCTCTTATTAGACGTGTGGATACGTTGTTGAGGGTCGTGACCTTCGAATCGATACCTATTTCGGCATATATTCATTTTTAGTTTAAACCAGACCGGGGGGTCGTTTGGGGTTATTTGGGGCATTTCTATAATTTTTGGGGTTTGGGATTCTATAAAAAATGTCCTTATCTCTTTCTAGACGTGCGGATGCGATGTTGAGGGTCGTGACCTTCGAATCGATACCTAATTCAAAAAATGTTCATTTTTGGTTTAAACCAGATCAGGTGGGTTGTTTGGGGTCATCTGGGGGCATTTCTGTTCTCTTTTGGGCTTGGGACTTTCTCAAAAGTCTCCTTATCTCTTATTAGACATATATGAATGCGATGTTGACGGTCGTGACCATCGAATCGATACCTATTTCGACATATGGTCATTTTCGAGTTAAACCAGACCGAATGGGTCGTTTGGGGTTATTTGGGGGCATTTCTGTACTTTTTTGGGTTTAGTATTTTCTAAAAAGCATCCTTATCTTTTATTCGACGTGTGGATGTTATGTTGTGGGTTGTGACCTTCGAATCGATACCTATTTTGGCATTTGTTCATTTTGGGTTTAAACCAGACTGGGTGGGTCGTTTGGGTTTATTTGGGGACATTTTTGTACTTTTTTGGGCTTGGGATTTTCTAAAAAGTCACCTTATCTCTTATTAGACGAGTGGATGCGATGTTGAGGGTCTTGGCCTTGGAATCGATACCTATTTCGACATATGGTCATTTTCGATTTTAACCAGACCGGATGGGTTGTTTAGGGTTATTTGGGGGCATTTGTGTACTTTTATGGGTTTGGTATTTTCTAAAAAGTGTCCTTATCTCTTATTAGACGTGTGGATGCGATGTTGAGGGTCGTGACCTTCGGATCGATACCTATTTCGATATATGTTCATTTCAGTTTAAACCTGATCAGGTGGGTCATTTGGTGTTATTCGGGGGCATTTTTGTACTTTTTTGGGTTTGGTATTTTCTAAAAAGTGTCCTTATCTGTTATTAGACGTGCGTCTCCAATGTTGTGGGTCGTGACCTTTGAATCAATACCTATTTCGACATATTTTAATTTTTGGTTTAAACCAGACCGGGTGGGTCGTTTGGGGTAATTTGGGGACATTTTTGTACTTTTCTGGGTTTGGTATTTTCTAAAAGGTGCCCTTACCTCTTATTAGATGTGTGGATGCGATGTTGAGGGTCGTAACCTTCGAATCGATACCTATTTCGACATATGGTGATTTTCAGTTTGAACCAGACGGGATGGATCATTTGGGGTTATTTGTGGCATTTCTGTAAGTTTTTGGGTTTGGCAATTTTTAAAAATTGTCATTATCTCTATTGGACGGCTGGATGCGACAATGAGGGTCGTGACCATCGAATCAATGTCTATTTCGACATATGTTCATTTTCGGTTTAAACCAAACCGGGTGGGTCGTTTGGGGTTATTTGGGGCATGTCTGCACTTCTTTGGGTTTGGTAATTTCTAAAAGGTGTCCTTATCTCTTTTTAGACATGTGGATGCGATGTTGTGGGTCGTGACCTTCGAATCTATACCTATTTCAGTATATATTTATTTTCGGTTAAAATCAGACCATGTGGGTCGTTGGGGTTTATTTGGGGGCATTTCTGTACGTTTTTGGGTTTGGTATTTTCTAAAAAGTGTCCATATCTCTTATTAGGCGTGTAGAAGCGTTGTAGATGGTCGTGACCTTCGAATCGATACCTATTTCGGCATATGTTCATTTTTCGTTTAAACCAAACTGGGTGGGTCGTTTGGGTTTTTTGGGGGCATTTCTGTACTTTTTTGGGGTTGGTATTTTTTAAAATGTGTCCTTATCTCTTATTAGAAGCGTGGATACGATGTTGAGGGTCTTAACCTTCGAATGCATACCCATTTCGGCATATGTTCATTTTCGGTTTAAACCAGACCGGGTGGGTCGTTTGGGGTTATTTTGGGGCATTTTTGTACTTTTTTGGGTTTGTTATTTTCTAAAAAGTGTCATTTTCTATTATTAGACATGTGGATACGATGTAGCTGGTCGTGACCTTCAAATCGATATCTATTTCGGCATTTGTTCATTTTCTGTTTAAACCAGACCGGGTGGGTCGTTTGGGGTTTTTTGGGGGCATTTCTGTACTATTTTGGGTTTGGTATTTTCTAAAAAGTGTCCTTATCTCTTATTAGTCACGTGGATGCGATGTTGAGGGTCTTAACCTGCGAATCCATACCCATTTCAGCATATGTTCATTTTCGGTTTAAACCAGGCCGGGTGGGTTGTTTGGGGTTATTTGGGGGCATTTCTATACTTTTTTGGGTTGGGAATTTCTGAAAAGTGTCCTTATCTTTTATTGGACATGTGGGTGCGATGTTGAGGGTCGTGACCTTCGGATCGATACCTATTTCGACATATTTTTATTTTTGGTTTAAACCAGACCGGGTGGGTCGTTTGGGGTTATTTTAGGGCATTTTTGTACTTTTTTGGGTTTGGTTTTTTCTAAAAAGGGTCATTATCTCTTATTAGACATGTGGATGCGATGTTGAGGGTCGTGACCTTTGAATCGATACCTATTTCGGCATATGTTTATTTTCGGTTTAAACCAGACCGGGTGGGTTGTTTGGGGTTATTTGGAGGCATTTCTATACTTTTTGGGGTTTGGGATTCTCTAAAAATTGTCCATATCACTTCTTAGACGTGTGGATGCGATGTTGAGGGTCTTAACCTTTGAATCCATACCCATTTCGGCATATGTTCATTTTCGGTTTAAACCAGACTGGGTGGGTCGTTTGGGGTAATTTGGGGGCATTGCTGTACCTTTTTGGGTTTGGTATTATCTAAAAAGTGTCCTTATCTCTTATTAGATGTGTGGATGTGATGTTGAGGTCGTGACTTTCGAATCGATACCTATTTCGGCATTTGTTCATTTTTTATTTAGAGAAGACCGGGTGGGTCGTTTGGGTTTATTTGGGGGCATTTCCGTACTTTTTTTGGCTTGGGATTTTCTAAAAAGTGTCCTTATCTCTAACTAGACGTGTGGATGCGATGTTGAGGGTCGTGACTTTCGAATCGATACCTATTTCAACATATGTTCATTTTCGATTTTAACAGATCGGGTGGGTCGTTTGGGGTTATTTGGGGCATTTCTGTACTTTTTCGGGTTTGGTATTTTATAAAAAGTATCCTTATCTCTTATTAGATGTGTGGATGCGATGTTGAGGGTCTTGACCTTCGTATCGATACCTATTTCGGCGTATGTTCATTTTCGGTTTAAACCAGACTGGGTGCGTCGTTTGGGGTTATTTGGGGGCATTTCTATCCTTTTTTGTGTTGGGAGTTTCTAATATGGGTCCTTATCTCTTATTAGACATGTGGATGCGGTGTTGAGGGTCGTGACCTTTGAATCGATACCTATATCGACAAATTTTCATTTTTGGTTTAAACCAGATCGGGTGGGTCATTTGGGGTTATTTGGGGGCATTTTTATTCTATTTTTGGTTGGTATTTTTTAAAAAGTGTCCTTATCTCTTATTAGACGTGTGGATGCGATGTTGGGGGTCATGACCTTCGAATCGATACTTATTTCGGCATATGTTCATTTTCGATTTAAAGCAGACCGGGTGGGTCGTTTGGGGTTATTTGGAGGCATTTCTATACTTTTTGGGGTTTGGGATTCTCTAAAAAGTGTCCTTATCATTTATTAGACGTGTCGATGCGATGTTGAGGGTCGTGACCTTCGAATCGATACCTATTTTGGCATATGTTCATTTTTAATTTAAACCAGGCCGGGTGGGTCGTTTGGGGTAATTTGGGGGCATTGCTGTACTTTTTTGAGTTTGGTATTTTCTAAAAAGTGTCATTATCTCTTATTAGACGTGTGGATGCGATGTTGAGGGTCGTGACCTTCGAATCGATACCTATTTTGGCATTTGTTCATTTTCGGTTTAAACCAGACCGAGTGGGTCGTTTAGGGTTTTTTGGGGGCATTTCTGTATTTTTTTGGGATTGGGATTTTGTAAAAAGTCTACGTATCTCTGATTAGATGTGTGGATGCGATGTTGAGGGTCGTGACCTTCGAATCGATACCTATTTCGACATATGGTCATTTTTTATTTAAACCAGACCGGATGGATTGTGTGGGGTTATTTGGGGGCATGTCAATACTTTTTTGGGTTTTGTATTTTCTAAAAATTGTCATTATCTCTTATTAGACATGTGGATGCGATGTTGTGGGTCGTGACCTTCAAATCGACACTTATTTCGGCAGCTGTTCATTTTTGGTTTAAACCAGATCGGGTGGGTCAATTGGGGTTATTTGAGGGCATTTTTGTACTTTTTTGGGTTTGGTATTTTCTGAAAAGTGTCCTTCTCTCTTCTTAGACTTGTCGATGCGATGTTGAGGGTAGTGGCCTTCGTATCGATACCTATTTTGACATATGTTCATTTTCGGTTTAAACCAAACCGAGTGGGTCATTTGGGATTATTTGGGGGCATTTCTATACTTTTTTGGGTTTGGGATTCTCTAAAAAGTGTCCTTATCTCTTATTAGATGTGTGGATACGATGTTGAGGGTCATGACCTTCTCATCGATATCTATTTCGATATATGCTCATTTTTGGTTTAAACCAGACCGGGTAGGTCGTTTGGGGTTATTTGGGGGCATTTTGGTACTTTTTTGGGTTTCATATTTTCTAAAAAGTGTCATTATCTCTTATTAGACATGTGGATGTGATGTTGAGGGTAGTGACCTTCGAATCGATACCTATTTCGACATACGTTCATTTTTGGTTTAAACCAAACCGGGTGGGTCGTTTGGGGTTATTTGGTGCCATTTCTATACTTTTTGGGGTTTGGGATTCTCTAAAAAGTGTCCTTTTTTTTTATTAGACGTGTGGATGCGATGTTGAGGGTCGTGACCTTCGAATCGATACCTATTTTGGCATATGTTCATTTTCAGTTTATACCAGATCGGGTGGATCGTTTGGGGTAATTTGGGGGCATTGCTGTACATTTTTGGGTTTGGTATTTTCTAAAAAGTGTCATTATCTCTTATTAGACGTGTGGATGAGCGATGTTGAGGGTCGTGACCTTCGAATCGATACCTATTTCAGCATTTGTTCATTTTCGATTTAAACAAGATCGGGTGGGTCATTTTGGGTTATTTGAGGGCATTTCTGTACTTTTTTTGGTTTAGTATTTAATAAAAAGTATCGTTATCTCTTAGTGGACATGAGGATGCAATGGTGTGGGTCGTGACCTTCTAATCGATACCTTTTTTGGCATATGTCCATTTTAGGCTTAAACCAGACCGGGTGGGTCGTTTCGGGTTATTTAGGGGCATTTCTATACTTTTTTGGGTTTGTTATTGTCTAAAAAGTGTCCTTATCTTTTATTAGACACGTGGATACCATGTTGTGGGTCGTGACCTTCGAATCGATACCTATTTTTGCAGATGTTCATTTTCGGTTTAAACCAGACCGGGTGGGTGGTTTGGGGTAATTTGGGGGCGTTGCTGTACTTTTTTGGGTTTGGTACTTTCTAAAAAGTCTCATTATCTTTTATTTGACGTGTGGATGTGATGTTGAGGGTCGTGACTTTCGAGTCAATACCTGTTTCGGCATTTGTTCATTTTTTATTTAAACCAGATCGGGTGGGTCGTTTGGGGTGATTTGGGGGCATTTCTGTACTTTTTTGGGCTTGGGATTTTTTAAAAAGTCTCCTTATCTCTTATTAGATGTGTGGATGCGATGTTGAGGGTCATTGCGTTCGAATCGATACCTATTTTGACATATGGTCATTTTCGGTTTAAACCAGACCGGATGGGTGGTTTGGGTTATTTGGGGGCATTTCTATACTTTTCTGGGTTTGGTATTTTCTAAAAAATGTCCTTATCTCTTATTAGACGTGTAGATACGATGTAGAGGGTCATGACCTTCGAATCGACACCTATTTCACCATATGTTCATTTTCGGTTTAAACCAGATCGGGTGGGTCGTTTGGGGTTTTTTGGGGGCATTTCTGTAGTTTTTTGGGTTTGGTATTTTCTAGAAAGTGTCCTTATCTCTTATTAGACATGTGGATATGATGTTGAGGGTCGTGACCTTTGAATCGATACCTATTTCGGCATATGTTCATTTTCGATTTAAAGCAGACCGGGTGGGTCGTTTGGGGTTATTTGGGGGCATTTCTGTACTTTTTTTTGGTTGGGATTTTCTACAAAGTGTCTTTATCTCTTATTAGACGTGTGGATGCGATGTTGCGGGTCGTGACCTTCGAATCGATACCTATTTCCATATATGTTCATTTTCAGTTTAAACTAGACGGGTGGGGCGTTTGGGGTTATTTGGGGCATTTTTGTACTTTTTTGGATTTGGTATTTTCTAAAAGGTGTCCTTATCTCTTCTTAGACTTTTCGATGCAATGTTGGGGTTAGTGGCCTTCGAATCGATACCTATTTTGACATATGTTCATTTTCGGTTTAAACCAGACCGAATGGGTCGTTTGGGATTATTTGGGGGCATTTCTATACTTTTTTTTGTTTGGTTTTTCTAAAAAGTGTCCTTATCTTTGATTAGACGTGTGGATGCGATGTTGAGGGTCGTGACCTTCGAATCGATGCCTACTTCGATATATGTTCATTTTCGGTTTAATCCAGACGGGCAGGTCGTTTGGGGTTATTTGGGGGCATTTTTGTATTTTTTTGGGTTTGGTATTTTCTAAAAAGTGTTATTATCTCTTATTAGACATGTGGATGTGCTGTTGAGGGTAGTGACCTTCGAATCGATACCTATTTTGACATATGGTCATTTTCGGTTTAAACCAGATCGAGTGGGTCGTTTGGGGTTATTGGGTGGCATTTCTATACTTTTTGGGGTTTGGGATTCTCTAAAAAGTGTCCTTTTTTTTTATTAGACGTGTGTGGATGCGATGTTGAGGGTCGTGACTTTCGAATCGATACCTATTTTGGCATATGTTCATTTTTAGTTTAAACCAGATCGGGTGGATTGTTTGGGGTAATTTGGGGGCATTGCTGTACTTTTTTGGGTTTGGTATTTTCTAAAAAGTGTCATTATCTCTTATTAGACGTGTGAATGCGATGTTGAGGGTCGTGACCTTCGAATCGATAAGAAACCCTGGATATGGGCCAGTACATCCCACCTCAGAGCCCAATCGAATGATATATCTACATCATCAAAAGAGCATTAAAGTGCCCATTCTAAGATGGCAAGATCCATGGGAACCCATCCTATGGCATACAACACATTTTTATCTCTCAAGATTTGTTGATTCATCATATAAGCAACATTCCACACCTAATCTACCACATTCCTCATCTTGTCCATTGGGGTGGGGGTTAATGGCTAGGGAACTGTCCAGACAAAGATCCTGTTCTACATGGTTATGAATTTATAGTAACCTGATCATAAAACGTTTCCAATCCCAGCAAGGAGATTGGCTAGGTAGAAGCCATTGACTTGAATCACATGCTTCACATCTATGGTGCAAAAGTTTGTCATATCAATGTACAAAGCACTCCTCTTCAACTTCAAGAAAACAGAAAGAATGAACTTACCAACGGGTCAAAGGGCCTCCCAACTGTCTCCAGAGGAACAATGCTAAGTAATCCCAAAATCTCAACAAACTTTTTATATATGCTGCTTTGATATCTATTATTGATCTTCTCCTCTCTCTGAGTCTCAACTTTAATTTGGGCTTTAACTCTCTCAAACTACCAACATATGTCCAAATAGGCATCGATTCGAAGGTATCGACCCTCAACATCACATCCACACTTCTTATTAGAGATAAGGAAACTTTTTAGAAAATCCCATACCCAAAAAAATACAGAAATGCCCAAAAATAAACCCAAACAACCCACCTGCTCTGGTTTAAACCGAAAATGAACATATGTCAAAATAGGTATCGATTCGAAGGTCACGACCCCCAACATCGTATCCACACTTCTTATTAGAGATAAGGACACTTTTAAGAAAATCCCATACCCAAAAAAGTATAGAAATGTCCCAAAATAACCCCAAACTACCAACCTACTCTGGTTTAAACCGAAAATGAACATTTGTCAAAATAGGTACCGATTCTAAAGTCACGTCCCTCAACATCGCATCCACACATCTAATTAGAGATAATGACACTTTTTAGAAAATCCCAAACCCAAAAAAGTACAGAAATGCTCCCAAATAACCCCCAAACGACACACCCGGTCTGGTTTAAACCGAAAATGAACATATGTCGAAATAGGCATTGATTCGAAGGTCACGACCCTCAACATCGCATCCACACGTCTTATTAGAGATAAGGACACATTTTAGAAAATCCTATACCCAAAAAAGTACAAAAATGCCCCAAAATAACCCAAACAACCCACTTGGTCTGGTTTAAACTGAAAATGAACATAAGTCGAAATAAGTATCGATTTGAAGGTCATGACTCTCAGCATCGCATCCACACGTCTAATAAGTGATAAGAAAACTTTTTAGAAAATACAAAACCCAAAAAAGTACAGAAATACCCGCAAATAAACCCAAATGACCCACCTAGTCTGGTTTAAACCGAAAATGAACAAATGCCGAAAGAGGTATCGATTCAAAGGTCACGACCCTCAACATTGCATCCACATGTCTAATAAGAGATAAGGACACTTTTTAGAGAAATCCCAAACCCAAAAAAGTATAGCAATGCCCCCAAATAACCCCCCGGTCTGGTTTAAACCGAAAATGAACATATGTCAAAATTGGTATTGATTTGAAGGTCATGATCCTCAACATCGTATCCACACGTCTAATAAGTGATAAGAACACTTTTTAGAAAATACTAAACCCAAAAAAGCATAGAAATGCCTGCAAATAATCCCAAACGACCCACCCAGTCTGGTTTAAACCGATAATGAACAAATGCCGAAAGAGGTATCGATTCAAAGGTCATGACCCTCAACGTTGCATCCACATGTCGAATAGGAGATAAGGACGCTTTTTAGAGAATCCCAAACCCAAAAAAGTAAAGAAATGACCCCAAATGCCCCCCGGTCTGGTTTAAATCGAAAATGAACATATGTCGAAATAGGTATCGATTCGAAGGTCACGACCCTCAACATCGCATCCACACGACTAATAAGAGATAAGGAGACTTTTTAAAAAATCCCAAACCCAAAAAAGTACAAAAATTGTCCCAAATAACCCCAAACGACCCACCCGGTCTAGTTTAAACAAAAAATGAACATATGTTGAAATAGGCATCGATTCAATGGTCACGACCCCCAACATCGTATCCACACGTCTAATAAGAGATAAGGACACTTTTTAGAAAATACCAAACCTAAAAAAGTACAGAAATGCCCCAAATAACCCACAAACGACCCACCTGGTCTGGTTTAAATCGAAAATGAACATATGTCAAAATAGGTATCGATTCGAAGGTCACGACCCTCAACATGGCATCCACACTTCTTGTTAGAGATAAGGACACTTTTTAGAAAATCCCATACCCAAAAAAGTACAGAAATGCCCCAAAATAAACCAAAACGACCCACCTGCTCTGGTTTAAACCAAAAATGAAAATATGTCGAAATAGGTCTCGATTCGAAGTTCACGACCCTCAACATCGCATCAGACGTCTAATAAGTGATATGAAAACTTTTTTGAAAATACCAAACCCAAAAAAGTACAGAAATGCCTGCAAATAATCCCAAACGACCCACCCAGTCTGGTTTAAATCGAAAATGAACAAATACCGAAAGAGGTATCGATCCAAAGGTCACAACTCTCAACATTGCATCCACATGTCATATAAGAGATAAGGACAGTTTTTAGAAAATCCCAAACCCAAAAAAGTACAGAAATGCCCCCAAATAACCCCAAATGACCCCCCGGTCTGGTTTTAAGTTGAAAATGAACATATGTCGAAATATGTATTGATTCGAAGGTCACGACCCTCAACATCGCATCCACACGTCTAATAAGTGATAAGAACACTTTTTAAAAAATACCAAACCCAAAAAAGTACAGAAATGCCCGCAAATAATCCCAAATGTCTCACCCAGTCTGGTTTAAATTGAAAATGAACAAATGCCAAAAGAGGTATCGATTCAAAGGTCACAACTCTCAACATTGCATCCACATGTCTAATAAGAGATAAGGACACTTTTTAGAGAACCCCCAAACCCAAAAAAGTACAGAAATGCCCCCAAATAACCCCAAATGACCCCCCTGTCTGGTTTAAGTCGAAAATGAACATATGTCGAAATAGGTATCGATTCGAAGGTCACGATACCCAACATCGCATCCACACGTCTAATAAGTGATAAGAACACTTTTTAGAAAATACCAAACCCAAAAAAGTACAGAAATGCCCGCAAATAATCCCAAACGACCCACCTAGTCTGGTTTAAACCGAAAATGAACCAATGCTGAAAGAGGAATCGATTCAAAGATCACAACCCTCAACATTGCACCCACATGTCTAATAGGAGACAAGGACACTTTTTAGAGAATTTCAAACCCAAAAAAGTACAGAAATGCCCCCAAATAACCCCAAACGACCCACCCGGTCTAGTTTACACAAAAAATGAACATATGTCGAAATAGGTATCGATTCATTGGTCACGACCCTCAACAACGTATCCACACGTCTAATAAGTGATAAAGATACTTTTTAGAAAATACCAAACCCAAAAATGTATAGAAATGCCCCAAATAACCCCCAAACGACCCACCCAGTCTGGTTTAAACAAAAAATGAACATATGTCAAAATAGGCATCGATTCGAAGGTCACGACCCTCAACATCGTATCTGCACGTCTAATAAGAGATAAGGACACTTTTTAGTAAATACCCAAAAAACTACAGAAATGCCCGCAAATAATCCCAAACGACCCACCTAGTCTGGTTTAAACCGAAAATGAACAAAAGCCGAAAGAGGTATCGATTCAAAGTTCACGACCCTCAACATTGCACCCACATGTCTAATAGGAGATAAGGACACTTTTTAGAGAATCCCAAACCCAAAAAAGTACAGAAATGCCCTCAAATAACCCCAAATGACCCACCCGGTCTAGTTTAAACAAAAAATGAACATATGTCAAAATAGGTATCGATTTGATGGTCACGACCCTCAACAACGTATCCACACATCTAATAAGAGATAATGACACTTTTTAGAAAATACCAAACCCAAAAAAATACAGAAATGCCCCAAATTACCCCCAAATGACCCACCCGGTCTGGTTTAAACAAAAAATGAACATATGTCGAAATAGACATCGATTCGAAGGTCACGACCCTCAACATCGTATCCGCACGTCTAATAAGAGATAATGACACTTTTTAGAAAATGCCAAACCCAAAAAAAGACAGAAATGCCTCAAATAACCCCCAAACGACCCAGCCGGTCTGGTTTAAACCCAAAATGAACATATGTCCAAATAGGCAACGAATTGAAGGTCACGACCCTCAACATTGCATCCACACTTCTTATTAGAGATAAGGAAACTTTTTGGAAAATCCCATACCCAAAAAAGTACAGAAATGCCCAAAACAAACCCAAACGACCCACCTGCTCTGGTTTAAATCGAAAATGAACATATGTCGAAATAGGTATCGATTCGAAGGTCACGACCCTCAACATCGCATCCACACGTCTTTTTTTTTTTGATAGGTAAGTGTGATTGTATTAAAGAAAAAAGAAGAATATACAAGGAAGGCAGCCTTTACCCCAACCCCTTAGACAGGCCTAAGAGGAAAGGGAGGGCTCCAGAGACACCCCGAGGATAGGCCCTCGGTAATACAGCCCAAAGAAAAAGGGAAAATACTCAAAATGAAGAGGTCCTGAAATAAGCTTTACAGTCTGCATCATTCTGGATCAGCTCCACCAACTCTAGGGGAAACTCCGAGGGATTAAAGATAGATTTCCCATCCCCAGTATCAATGGCTGCTATGAAGTCCGCTGGCTAGTTCATTTCCCTCCAAACATGCCTAATTTTTTGCGATGTAACTGCTCACAAAGGGAAATAATACGACCCTTCAAGACCTGCATGGCCCATGGGCAGCCAACTTCACCATTTAAGATATCCACTGCAAGCTTGGAATCTGATCTAATAGAAACACGGCGAAGATCATTTTGAATGCACAACATAATCCCCCTAAGGATAGCCAGAAGCTCCATGCCAAGAACCGAATTTTCCTCTCCCGTTCCAACATAGGCTAAAATGGCAGCTCCTGTAGCATCTCGAATGAGCCCTCCATAGGAGGCTCTATCAGCCGTCAAGGACCCATCACAATGAAGGGCTGTCATGTGTGGGGGAGGCCTGAACCAAGCACAGGTTTTTTGAGTAATAACTTTCCAATCCACTCTAATACCCCAACTTTCTGCAAGGAATTGATTCCTAGGATTTTGGGCAACCGAAATAGGGAGAGCAGCACACTTGGTCACAACATCAAACCTAATAGCTTTAATAATCTGATCATAGGACCGGGCCTTGCTTCTAAACAGCCTTTGGTTTCGCTCCCACCAAATGTGATGCACTGTAGCGCAGAATGCCAATTTGGGAATAATATCCATCTTGTCATTAGCGCAGCCAACACTAGAAAGCCAGATAATTGCATCCTTAAGGTTGGAAGGTCCCCCACCACTTTGTGAATAAAGAGAGCTAATCTTCCCCCAAATAATGCTGGGGAAGGAGCATTTAAAGAAGAGATGCTCATGACTCTCCATACCTGCCCAACAAAAGACACAATTCGGCCCAACAGTAATGTTTCTCTTGATAAGCTGGTCTTTGGTGGGAAGGGCATTCATAAGACACCTCCAAGTAGTACAAGAATGTCTAGGGAAATTCCCAGCAAACCAAATATATTTATCCCAGCCCACTTTATTAGAAGCCCTTCTAATAGTGTTCCAAGCCGATTTGGTACTAAACAGTGCCATTAGAGGTTTTCTTCCAAATAGTGAGGTCATCTCCACCAATCAAGAGGGGAACATGAACTAAATCTCCCAAGCACTAATCAGGTCAAAAGAACCATAGGATCCTGGGATGCCAATCCCCTTCTTGGATCAAACCGAGACCCAAGCCATGCGTTGAGAACCCGCATCATATCTAATTCTGTCCCCATATTTATTGAGCAACACCCCTTGAGGATGCCATTTATCAAGCCAAAGACGAGTTGAGTTTCCAGACCCAATAATATGGTGAATGTGGGGTTCAACCAAATCCCTATACTTTAGCACTTTACGCCAAACCCATGAGCAATTTTGAGGGGTTTTCACAATCCAAATGGAATCATTCTTTAAATACAGAGAATAAACCCATCTAACCCAAAGACTGTCTTTCTTAGAAGCAATCCACTAGATTTGCTTTAGGATTCCGGCAGAATTCATATAAAAAATTCTCCGGATACCCAACCCCCCTTCATCCTTTGGTTTGCAAATATTATCCCAGGAGATATAATGTACCTTACGCTCCAAAGAAGGCCCGGTCCAAAGAAAGTTCGCGAACATGGACTCCAACTTTTGTTTTACTCCACTCGGAATGGCAAAGATACCCGACCAATAAATGTAGCAGCCTTGGAGGACCGAACTAAGGAGCCGCAAACGACCAAAGACAAAGGATAGAAACCGAGCTTTCCAACCATCAAGGCGCCGCCACCAGGTCAAGAATAGCGAGCAATCTGCAATAGAAAGCTTATGGGAAATTAGGGGAACACCAAGGTACCGAATGGGCAGCTTAGTGTCCACGAAATTCGTTAATTCCAAAAGTTGTAGTCTAGCCGTTTGGGTAAGGCCCCCTAAAATAATAGAGGACTTAGCTCTGTTGAGCTTCAACCCAGAATAGGTATGAAAGTCATCCAAAGCCCCCAAACAGGCCGAAATAGAATCCGAGGCAGCTTTCACAAATATCATCAAATCATCTGCGAAAATGAGATGTGAGAGGTGGGAACTCTTGCATCTAGGGAGGAGACTGATTCGACCTTCAACTTCCAGGTTCCTCATCAAAGCAGAGAAGCCTTCCATAGCAATGGTGAATAGGTAAGGGGAGAGAGGATCTCCTTACCTTATCCCCCACCTACCTTTAAAATAACCGGTTGGGCTTCCATTCAGGAGAATCGAGAAGCAAGGAGTGTCAACACAAGCTTTCACCCAGCCCATGAATTTAGAGGGGAACCCCATTCTATCCGTAATCTGAAAGAGATACTTCCGGCTTAGGGAATCATAGGCTTTATGCAAATCAATCTTTAGGACTGCCGTCGGACCTATCCCTTTTTGATCAATGCCCCTCACCACATCCTGACACACAAGGATATTATCCACAATGGAGAGCCCTTTAATAAAAGCAGACTGGTTGTCACTCACCACTTTCCCAACCACCCCTTGCAGCCTATTCGATAAAATTTTTGTAATGATTTTATATAATAGATTACAAAGGGCTATTGGTCTGTACCCAGCAAAAGAGGTAACATCTTCGGTCTTTGGGATGAGACTGATAAATGTAGCATTGATAGAGTCGGGTAGAATTGACTTCGAAAAGAACCGCTTAACCGCCAACGTAAGCTCCTCCCCAACAACCTCCCAAGAATGCTTAAAGAAACCCGCTCCAAACCCATCTGGCCCCGGGGCTTTAGAATTCTTCATAGCAAACACCACCTCTCTAATTTCCTTATTAGAAACCTTCCCAATAAGGGAATCTTGCTGCACATAATCCACCCCATATTGCAAGGGGACAGAATCAGGGAAAAAACCACTATCGTCTGCATTTGCTCCAAACAGGTTCATATAGAAAGTGATTGCCTCTTCTTTGATAAGGCTGGGCTCTTTAATGACGGCATTCCCTTCACCCTTGATCTCCAAAATATGATTTCTATTCTGTCTACACACCATAGATTTGTGAAAAAAAAACTGTTGTTTCCATCCCCTAACTGAATGCTTTTCACCCTCGACTTTTCCTTGAGGAACTTCTCTTCAGTGCTAAGAGCTTCCCAAAGTTTCTTTTTAGCTTCTAACTCCAGCATAACAAGGTCCGAGTCATCAAGGTGGGCAGCAAGGTTAATCTGAATTTGGTTTAGTTTCAAATCAGCATTCTTGACTGCAAGGAAAACATCCCCAATACTGTCCTTATTCCACTTCTTTAGAGCAGCTTTCAAGTTCTTGAGATGGGAAGCAAACCTGAGAATAGGGTTAAGCTTCATATTAACTGGGCAATCTCAGCCTTTTTTAACCACCTCATCAAAACCCTCTCTACCAATCCAGGCCTCAAAAAACCGGAATGGTTTTGGACCAAAGTTAACACTTTCTAGTATCGAAACCACAGCTGGGGAGTGATCCGATAACCCTGGTGGAAGAAAAGTGGCTTCCAAGACCTAATAGCATCAATCCAACTCATATTAACGAGTACCCGTCCAACTTACAAAGAAACCCGAGAACCGCCTCCCTGCCTCATTGTTCCACGTAAACCTTTCTCCCTTCCATTTTAAGTCAATAAGCTCTGTGTTAAAGATGAAAGAATTAAAGTCATCGACCGCTTCTTGATGGATGGGATCCCCTCCAGCCTTTTCACTTTGATGACGGACAACATTAAAGTCCCCTACAACTGCCCAAGGACCTGAGATATTACTTGCAAAAGAACTGACGTCCCTCCAAAGCTCCCTACGCTCCTCCATCGAATTCGAGGCATAAACGGCAGTACAAAAGAAATTGAGAGAGGTCCCAATGGTGGTCACTTTAGCATGGATAAATTGATTAGATTTTTGAACCTCCTCAACCTTAAACACAGTAGTGTCCCAGCCTAACCAGATTCGGACAATGGAGTCAGCTGCACCATTATGAATGTACTTCCAATTCGAAAGGAAAGGGTCAAAAACAGCAGCACAATTCTCCAACTTCACCTTGGTCTCAAGAAGAACAGCCAATTTAATATTATTGTCCTTATTATCTTCTTAACTCCCCGTTTCTTTATAGGGGCATTCAAACCCCTGACATTCCAGGCGATGCAATTCATCTAGAAGATTGGGTTGTAGGCTCACTCCCATCCTTACTAGGTCCTTCCATTCTCGATCCCGCACCTTCTTTCACAGGAACTCACTGGGGTAAAAACTTAGTACCCCTTCCACTAGCCCGGCCCAAAAGAGAAGAACTAAAAGAATTAACAAAGCCCATACCTTTGTCTAAAGACCCGTGGCTTGAACGGTTCTCCGCAGCCTGCCGTTTCAGCCCGTCAAAGTTAGCTGAGGGTTTGTTAGACCAATCTGCCCCTTTACCTTTCAAAGATAGCATAACATCCCGCCCCTCATTCCCCTCCAAAGCAGTCCCATTCAAATCTGCAGCCAGGTCATCATTTTTCTTGTCTATAGTGGACAAACTTGTATTTGATTCCAAGGAATCAGCACTAGCCAACTCGTTACCAATTAAAGGAGCATCTGCCCCATTTATTTCTCCTTCCATGCACAACGCACTAGGGGTCTTCTCAAAATGGTAATTTAAATTCAAATCCTGGGCAGCATCCCTTGATCGTTGATCTCCTTCACATAAGTCTCCATCGGATCTGCCTGGGTGGGGATCTTTAAGACCAACAAAGGAAGGACCATCCTTTCTTTCCATTCCCAAACTAGGAAGGATAGTGATACATCCAATATTCACAGGGCCAATCAACGACCGCCACGTGTCATAGACGACCCGCCCCATAGCCAAGGGGAACGAACCGAGTCCCAAAGACCATTGGGGCGGCCACTACTCGGGCGCGCCACACATCCGGGCGCGGCGCGGCCCCCTCCGCCGCCTCACCCAGCGCGCCTCCTCACGGCCTCACCTAGGCGCGGCCTCACCAGCGCGCCTCCTCAGCCTCACCCAGCGCGGCCTCACCCCGCGCCTCCTCCTCACCTAGGCAGCCTCACCAGCGCCCTCACCGCGCGGCCTCCTCAGCTGCCTCACCAGCGCGCCTCCACGGCCTCACCAGGCGCGGCCTCACCAGGCGCGGCCTCCCTCACCCAGCGCGCCTCACCCAGCGCTGCACCTCACGCCTCACCTAGGCGCGCCTCACCAGCGCCTCCTCACCAGGCGCGGCCTCCTCACCGAGGGCGCCTCACCCAGCGCGCCTCCTCACGCCTCACCCAGCGCGCCTCTCCGCTCACCAGCGCGCCTCACCAGCGCGCTCCTCACTGGCGCGGCCTCACCCAGCAAGATCATGGGCACCGAGGTGGGGGCCACCCATCTACGACCCCGATCGTATCGCTAAGACTCATGTCACTACCAGACTCTAGACCCTTAGAGGTCACGCATCCGCACGGATTCAAGCACCAAGGACGTTATCACCACACGCGGATATCTATCCACCAAGGATCCCCGATGCCACCAGACACTCCTCCCGCGGGAGATGGCTAATCGTGATAGAGCCCCGCTACCCAGGGCCTCTATCCACTCAACGGCACAATCGCCAATCAAACGGGACTCTCCACACCGCCATATGCTACTATAAAAGGCAAAGGTACACAACCCCATAGGGGACATCTAAACTCATATCGAATAATCACTATTCATCTATTTGCGCCAGAGATCTAACTTTGGCATCGGAGAGCCCTAGGCCGGACCACACCGGTTCTCTCTCGATTGACCCCTTTGGTCCACTTTGGTGACGGCACTCGCAGACCGCCGACGATTTCTTGACGCAATGCATTGGCGCCGCTCGTGGGAACGACGCTAGCCATTACAGCTACTAGCTCGCTCCATACTCATTCAATGGCACGAAGGAAGACTACCACCACCAACAACGGAGCAAGGAATGGATCACCACCCCCTGCAGTGCTCGCCGCAGAGCCAACCACCAGACCATGTCCTCCGGAGGAGGAGATCCCCTTAATGACCAGCCGTGATCGCGAGCCCAACAATGACGAGGCCAACGATGTGGTGGTGGAGGTGACACCGACCCCAATGCTCCAGCCATCGTGGGTCGATCAACGACCGCAACAGAGATCCTCGATGAACAACGACTCTTTCGAGAATACCCGACGCAGCAGGCGACATCTCACCGTCTGAGGACTTCACCAAGCAGAAGGGTGGAGTCCATACCTCAACAAGAGCCAAACCCTAGGAGATCATCTCCCGGGCGCGAGATCGTAGAGACTTGCGCGACAGCAACCCCACTCCGCAGCGGGGAGCCTTCCCAAGATCCCAGAGAACAAGAGACCTCTCGCCACGGCCGAACGTGGGAGGACGCCAACACCCAAGGCGAGGGTGTCTAGCCCGCAGAGATCGGTCCGAGGTCCGTGTTCGACTGGACGACCGGAAGAAAGTCACATACCACGACGGCCGGACCTACAGAGAAGAAAGCCCTCACCTTCACGACAGGTTCATCACGGCATGACCATTCACCATCCCGCCAACACTCAAGGCGGGAGGGGACATCCAGAGAGAGCGTGAACGGGTCGCAGCGAACGTCCGGCTAGGCGTGGGGGGCGACACGGACGAGGAGCTCGATCAAAGACTCCGCGACCGGATGAGAAGTCGGAAGGGTTGAAGAAGGCATCAAAGGCGAGACACATTCCATACCCGGACAACACCCCTTCTCGGCAGAGATCATGTCACCCACACTACCTTCCGTGTTTCGACTACCCACCTTTGAACTCTACAAAGGTACCACCGACCCTAATGACCACATCAACTACTTTAATGGCATGATGACGCTGTATGGGGGTCGGACGTGGTATCCCTCGTCGGCATTCCCTCGGCCCTCAAGGGAGCAGCCACATCATGGTTCTCCGTGCTACGACCGAGATCTATATGCTCGCTCGCAGAGCTATGCGAACAGCTCGTCACCCGCTTCCAAAGCAAGCACAAGCGTAAGAAGACCACCGCAATCTACTAAACGTGGTACGTAACCCCGGGAATCTCGGAATACGTACGTTCACCAAGGAGTCCCCGGAGGTTCGAGACTTGGATGACCGACACAAGATGCAGCCCTAGCAGGAGGTATTAGGGACCCGGACTTGATCAAGGACCTGGCACGCCATGAGACCAGACTATGAAAGAGCTCCGGAGCGGTGCAACGAGTTTGCAAATATGGCCGAGGTACTACAAGCTAGAACAAAATAATCGAGGCCAAGCCACAGACAACAAGAGGTCAGCACCGATGACCGCAACGAGGTAAGAGGTCGAGGACAGAGCGCCGACAAGAGAAGAGCGACCGCCCATCTAGGAGGACAGATCGCCGCCGAGAGAAGCGAGAGGGCAAGCACCCCCGAGTTCACACCATCAACACCACCAGGTCCCAGATACTCATGCAGATCCAGGACCGTGACCTACTCCATTGGCCACGACCCATGCTAGCAGCGCCAGAGAAGCGAAACCCTAACAAATATTGTCTCTTCCACAAAGAGAATGGGCACGACACAGAGGAGTGCTATCAATTGAAGAGAGAGATAGAACAACTGGTAAAAGCAGAAGCTTGAACAAGTATGTGAAGGGGAGACGTGACAACCGCCGTGCCAAGGAGATAGAGGTCGCGACGAGACAGAGTGGAGCCGAGACGAGAAGAAAGAAGAACAGATCGAGAGAGAGACCGCCTGTAAGAGCTGAGAGATGCCACGTAACCTAGTGGCACCAAGGGACCTCCTATCCTCACCATACTTGGAGGACCAGGCAAGAGTCCACCGAAAAGCTAAAGCTCATGCCAGTTCGTGGGAGTGGCAGAGAAGCCCAAAGAAGATAGCCAAGATCGAGGCGGTGATCTCCTTCTGATGAAGACCTGGAAGGACTAAACTTCCCGCATGAAGATGCCCTGGTAGTACAGTGGAGGTAGCCAATCGACCTGCATACGTGGTATCGATAGACACAGGGGCGTCCGTTGACGACTCTCCTTGGACGCCTATCGACACCGGGTTCGGGACGACCACTCAAACCAGAGCCCACTTATCTCCATGGATTCTCGTGCCACCGCCTCCATCGAGGTACCATAGAGCTACCCGTCACCTTCGGGTACACCCTCAACAAGTAACCATCATGGTAAATTTCATGGTAGTCAAGTCCGTGGTGTCTTCAACGGCCTCTTAGGGCGACCATCACCGACACTCTTAGAGGAGTCATATCACCACTTCACCTGAAGATGAAGTTCCCACCGAGAAACGGGGTAGGCGAAGTCCGAGGAGATCAGAAGAAAGCAAGGGAGTGCTACGCCACCTTCATGAAAAAGAATAATGGCAACACCCGTGGAATGGCACTCGCCTAGAGAGCATGATCATGACTGAGAGATGAACCGACAGAGAGAAGGGGAAGGCCAGGAAGACCTCATCCCATGGCCCTCACCAGATGACCCTCCAAGGTCGCTCGTGTCGGCTCGCCGCTAAGCAAGGAAACAAAGAAGAGCTTGGACACCTCCTCCAAGCGAACATGGATGTCTTCGCATGGTCGACCTCCGACATGCCAGAATACCACGCTCCATAGCGGAACACCGACTACATGTCGACCCAACCAGAAGCCCGCTCATGTAGCGGCGTAACTCGCCGACCGACAAGCAAGCAATCAAGGAGGAGGTCGAGAAGTTAAGCCGATCAGTGGTTCATCGAAGGAGAAGTTCCCAACCGTCGCCAACGTGGTCATGGTACCAAAGCCAAGTGGGAAGTGGAGGATGTGTGTCGACTACACCGACCTAAACAAGGCATGCCCAAAAGATGAATACCCATCGCCCGGATCGACTCCATCGATCGACGCCACCGCCGCCATGAGATGCCGAGTTTCATGGACGCCTACTCCGGATACAACCAGATCCTCATGTATGAGGATGATGAGTCTTACACCGCATTCCGGACGGACAAAGAGAACTACGCTACAACGCATGCCGTCGGTTAAAGAATGCAGGGGCCACCTATCGTAGAATGGTCAACAAGATGTTCGAGGAGCAGATCGGGCGCAACATGGAAGTATATGTGGATGACATGCTCGTGAAAAGCGCCCACACCAACCAACACCGACCGACCTAGAGGAAGCATTCACAGATCGAGGAGGAACCAGATGAAGCTAAACCCCGCAGTGCGCTTCGTGTAACGTCAGAAAATTCCTGGGTTCATGGTCTCACCGTGGAATAGAAGCCAACCCATCCAAGATCAAGGCCATCCAAGAGATGGCACCTCCTCGAACGGCCGTGAAGTGCAGAGGTTGAATGGAAGGGTTGCCGCCTTTCCAGGTTCGTGTCACGATCAGTGATAAGTGCTTACCATTCTTCAAAACATTGAAGAACCTCCAAGCCCTAAGGACTTCACATGGACGGAAGAGTGCCAAAAGGCGTCGGAGAATTGAAGGAGTACCTAGAGAGCCCACCCTTGCTTGGGCGACCGAACCTAACGAAGAGTTGCAGCTCTACTCGGCCGCCACCCTCGCGCGGTCGCGCAAGATCGCTAAAGGAAGAAGACAAAGTCCAGAGGCCGATCTACTACGCCCATGTCCCGATCGATGCAGACCAGGTACACTAGGATCGAGAAGGTAGCCTATGCATTGGTAATGGCAGCCAGAAGCTACGACCATACTTCCAAGCCCATACCATCACAAATTCTCGCTGCACCTACCCTTGAAGAAGATATTGCACAAGCCGGACGCCTCCCGACGATTGATAGCATGGGCGGTGGAGTTAAGTGAGCATGACATCGGTTCCAACCAAGGACAGCCATCAAAGGCCAGGCTCTTGCGATTTCATTGCAGAGTGTACCGCCCGAGATCGAGTCACAAACAGGGGAGCCCGAAGAGAAGGATCACGATCGTGGGACATGTTCGTGGACGGGTCGAGCAATGCGGCAGAAGCGGCGCTGGCTCATATTAACCAGCCCCGAGGGATTTCAGATCCAATATGCTCTCCGGTTCACCTTCCAAGCATCCAATAATGAAGCAGAGTACGAGGCATTACTAGTGGACTGGTGGCCAAAGCCATCCAAGTCACACACCTATCCACCCTGAGCGACTCCCACTGTGGTGAATCGTGAATGGGGAGTATGAGGCAAAAGATGAGAGGATGGCATCATACCTAGCACGCGCCAAGCATTGATCGAGGGTTTCGAGAAGTTTGAGATGGTTCGAGTTCCGTGGAGGAGAACGCCGCCGCCGATGCCCTATCCAGCTAGCCAATGAGGAACTCCAAATTTGGCTAGCGCAGCCTATGTTGAGATCCCGCATGAGCCAACGTATAAGGAAAAGCAGTTAACGAGATCACTGAGGGACCTAGCCGGATGGACCTCTACTCAACTACCTCCGTAACGATGTCTTACCGTAAGACAAGGCCGAAGCAAGGAAGATCGATGAGAGCCGCAAAGTACACCGTCCTAGACGGGCATCGTACAAGCGGGGGCAACAAAGACCACTACTCCGGTGCCTAGGACCCAAGGGGGCAGAGTACGCCCAGCCGAAGTCCATGAGGGGATATGTGGAAGCCACATGGGGGACGAGCCCTAGCCTACAAAATCCTCCGCGTGGACTATATCGGCCACGAATGCAAGAGGAGGCCATCCAATATGCCAAGAAGTGCGAGCAATGTCGCTTGTTCGCCCCAAGACTCCCATCTACCCGCCACCAAGCCGACATCAATCCTCAACCCCATACCTTTTGCCATGTGGGGACTAGACATCTTAGGCAACTTCACCGCAGCACCAGAAAGAAGTACCGGTCGTCGCGATCGACTACTTCACCAAGTGGGTTGAAGCTAAACCCTTGGCCAAGATAACAGAGACAGAGATGGAGAAGTTCGTCCGCGACGACGCCATCTACAGTTCGGGTACCACGGATCCTCGTCTCGCATAATGGAAAACAATTCAACAACCCTAAATTCCAAGCATTCTCTCACGCTACAACATCGACTATCGGCCGTGTCGGTAGCATACCCACAAGCCAATGGTCGTGTGGAGGTCACCAATGTAACGCCATCGAAGGAGTCAAGAAAAGGCTAGAAGGAGCCAAAGGCAAGTGGGTAGAAGAGCTACAGCGCCCCGTGGGCATACCGAACTACAAGACGGACGCCCACAGAGAGAGCCCATTCCGCCTAGCATATGGCATCAAGCATTGGCGCCGTAGAGGTCTCGCGCTTATGTCCCATAGGGTTCTCGCACTTCAATGAACGCACCTATGTCGACGGATCGGGCAAACCTAGACTTTATAGATGAGGTCCGCGAAAGAGCACTACTAAGGAACGCCGCCTACCAAAGAACGCATCGCTGTGTACTATAACGCCAGTGGTCAAGGAAAGGCTATTCCACCAGGGAGATTTAGTACTACGGAGGGCAAGTGCATCGCAGCCCTGATATGGGAAGTGTCACCCAATCGGGAAGGACCCTACATAGTCTCCAAGCAATACGCCCAGGACTTACCGCTTGAAGACCAGTGGGCAAGAAGGTAGACCGCACTGAACTCGTAACATCTCAAGAAGTACTACCAAGAGAAGCATAGCAAGAGTGGTAGTGATAATGTAAGAGCGAGGAGTAGCAAGAGACACATCAAGGACAATGTGAATTTACAAAATAAAGAAATGTTGCAAGAATACTTGTCTTCTCCTACCACTCAATCGAATCACGGCCACTACATTAAGGCAACATGCCAACATCGAGGCTTCATGCCTAAGGCGAGATGCCAACACTGAGGCTTCGTGCCTAAGGCGATATGCCAACACTGAGGCTTCGTGCCTAAGGCGATATGCCAACATCGAGGCTTCGTGCCTAAGGCGATATGCCAACATCGAGGCTTCGTGCCTAAGGCGATATGCCAACATCGAGGCTTCGTGCCTAAGGCGATATGCCAACACTGAGGCTTCGTGCCTAAGGCAACATGCCAACATTGAGGCTTCGTGCCTAAGGCGACATGCCAATATTGAGGCTTCATGCCTAAGGCGAGATGCCAACACTGAGGCTTCGTGCCTAAGGCGATATGCCAACACTGAGGCTTCGTGCCTAAGGCGACATGCCAATATTGAGGCTTCATGCCTAAGGCGTTATGCCAATACTGAGGCTTCGTGCCTAAGGCGACATGCCAACACTGAGGCTTTGTGCCTAAGGCGATATGCCAACACCGAGGCTTCATGCCTAAGGCGACATGCCAACACCGAGGCTTCAAGCCTAAGGCAACATGCCAACATTGAGGCTTCATGCCTAAGGCGACATGCCAACACCAAGGTCAGAGGATCACCAAGGCACGACGTCACTACCAAAATCCGAGGACTATCAAGGGTCAGAGAGCATCAACGTGCAAATAATCACCAAGAGACAAGGTAAGCAAAGAAAAGCAAAAGCGATCACATAGAAAAGTCATAGTAGTTACAACTCAAGTTCAAAAAAGGAAAAAGGTTGAGACGCTCTACAGGATCGGGACGACCGTAAGGTCAAGGGATCACAGAGTGGTGGGTCACTCCGACCCACTGAGACATCATGTCCGCCTCAGAGGACGCGCGAAGAGCACTCCCTCAGCAGGCAGCCTCCACCTCCGACACCGAGCGCTCTCCACCACAACTACACCCAAGCGCCCAAGAAACTCGAGAACCCCAAGACAGAGAAGTCATAGTCGGGGTCACCTCCAGACACAAGCGGCTAAGTCCCTGACTCCCTCCTCATAGGCGGGCTGAAGTCGCTACCGATACAGGCCGAGAACGCAGAGGATGCCGGAACTCAGCCACACCGCTCACCGCAGATGCCGCTCCACCTCATGCCTTCCTCAATGAATGAAGCTCCTCCTCCAAAGCAAGAACCCTAGCCGAGCTCTCGGCCGCACCGCAGAAGTCACACGCACCTCCTCGTACACCTCTAGGAGCTTCCCTGACGCCACAACAGCTCCCCGACACCCTCTCAGGCCAGCCTCGGCCCTCTCACGGCATCGACCGACCTCGGAGCTCCTCTCCACATCACGCAGGTGCGTCAGATCCGCACCTCACGAGAAGCGTGACCCTCCGCCGAAGCACCGCTCAAAGAATACGGTGATGGACCTACAATCAACATGGCAAGCGATAAAATAATGTAAAAATAAATGGAGCAATGGACATGAGGAGACAAAAAGGAATAACTCACCGAAGCCATGTCATGGTAGAGGGTCCGAGCGACAAGCATCGCTAAGCCTCTGCAAGGCCATCCTCGCGGTAGGGAGCCCGCCCTATCCACCCACTCCCGCGACACGCCGGCTTCGGCCAAGGTCGAGCCCTCCGCACGCCCAAGGTGATCACTGTGGACTCACCCAACATGGGAAGATGCAGGCGCATCGCCCGAGGAACCCACACCTTTCCCCTTGGAAAGGGGCATACAGTAAGATCCGAAGGAACAACAGAGGGAGGCAGAGGCACAGAGCCGGGAACGCCATCGTCACCAGGAGAAGTACGGGGAAGGAGGACCCGCACGCCAGAGCTCGTCACGCGGGCATGTCCTGGTCCACCCTTCCGCTTCGCTCCAACAACCACAAAGCAGTAAGCACCACTAACATCGGTCACCCAAGCAGATGGACCACCCCGAGAAGCGGCCTTCCTCCGCAGATTGCCGAGCAAATCAAGTCCGGACGCGTATCCACCGTATAGATCGACCAACCAATCGATGACACATACATTCAAATACCAACATGCCAATCAAGTACAAAAGACAATGCTCTTACCAGACTCGCCTTTCGAGAGACAGAAGGCCTCCGAGTCCAACTCCCGGACGTGGAACGGATCGCGACCGTGCACGCTTGAGGGAGTCACCTCAAAATCACTCACCAAGCCCCCGATTGACCTCTTGAGGTCAATAACTTCCCTAACGTCCGTAGGGCATCGGGGACCGTGGCAAAAAGAAGCGATCCCTCCAATACTTCACGTTGCTAGTGATCCCCGTGAGAAGCTCCACAGAGGCATAGGGCCCCTTGAGCACGCGGCGAGCAAAGTGATAACATCCATGGTTCCCCTTCTTCAATAGATAAAAGTGGGAGAATAGGGGAATAGTGGCGGCACGCCCAAGCGGCGAAGAAGACATAGAAACCCAAGATCACCCTCCAAGAGTTGGGCAACACCCGCCTGGGGTGAGGTGCCAATGCTCTAACACCAACTCGACAAAGCGAGGGATAGGAAGGCGAAGGCCCCGGAGGAAAATGAACGGTAGAGGCAGATCTCCCCCGCACGATGAGAGAAGGCATACTCGCTAGGCCCAGGGGCATGCAACATGACCTCAGCGGGAATATGAAACTCCTCACTCACGAGGGAAACCAAGTCGAGGGTGACAAGATGCTAGCAACAGGCCTAACCTATCGCCAGGACTGCAATGAGGATGCCGCCTGAGGGTCGACGATCCCACGGGACCGGAGACACTAGAAGGTCCCACTCGCCCATCAGCATCACTAGGGGAGGGGATAGAGGGCGGAGTACCCACCGAAGAAGGCGATCCGGGAACGCTCCTCAAGATCCAACCCCGATCAAGCAGGCCAAGGTCACCCGGAACGACATGAAGGACAAGAGGGGAACGAACTACTTACTCGAGAAAGCAATCTCCCAAGTCGGCAAGAAAATGAAAGGAATGTCACCCGCAAAATATAAACAAGCAGATCCATCACATACAAGAGGAAGAACAGGGAAGAAGAGCGAGGGTCCATCACACCCACGCCGCGGCCACCATAGGCGTGGCATCATCGGCAAGGCGCGGGCCACACCTAGGCATGGCCACCCAGGCGGCCAGCCAGCGGCCACACGGCCAGCGCGGCCACCCCGCAGCGGCACCCCACATCAGGCGCGGCCACACCGCCAGGCGCGCCCCGCGGCCACCCCGCAGGCGCGCCTCACCGCGGCCACGCCCGCGGGCGCGCGTCACCTGGCCACACCAGCAGGCGCGGCCTCACCGCGGCCACACCCGCAGGAGTGGCCTCACCGCGGCCACACCCGCCGGGCACGGCCTCACCGCGGCCACACCAGCAGACGTGGCTTTACCGCGGCCACACCCCGCAAGCGCGGCCTCGAGGAGACACCCCTAAAAAAAAAAAAAAAAAAAAAAAAAAAAAGGGGGTGGGGATCGATTTACCTCAGAAAAAAAGTGACCGCACGGAAGGACAAGCACACGGCGATGACGTAGCCACACCACGAGGCACAATCAAGGGATAGAGGTCACAAGAGCCAAGGCACTCAAGCCAAGCACCACTCAAGCTTTCCAAGCAAACCAAGGCACCAAGGGCACCAAGAGAACACAACCCAAACACAAGGACCCAAAATCAAGCAAAGTGGATACTAGTGGAGGTGACCCAAAAACAAGCACATGGTGGGCACCAAAAAGAGGACAAAAGACAAAAAGGGGGAATTAAAGGAGAACAAAAGGGGAGACAAAAAGTAAGAAAGAGAAATGAGAAGTGAAAGAAGAAGGGAGAGGAAGGAACATATACCCACAAAAAACAAAAAGAAAAAGTGTAGGAGGTAAGGTTTGAACCCCCAACCTCTCCTACCTCATTAGTGGATTTACGGGCAAACCCCACAGGAAAGTTTATTCGCAGCGGACCCCTCACTATGCAAAGACACCTACTCTCTTGGACATCCTATCCCAAGAGAGTGGGGGGCAAATGATACATCCAATATTCACAGGGCCAATCAACAACCGCCATGTGTCATAGACGACCCGCCCCATAGCCAAGGGGAACGAACCGGAGTCCCAGCACCATTCGGGGGCGGCCACTACTCGGGCGCGGCCACACATCCGGGGTGCGGCCTCACCCAGTGCGGCCTCCTCACCGGGCGCGCCTCTCACGGCCTCACCCAGGCGGTCTCACCAGGCGCCTCCTCACGGCCTCACCTAGCGCGGCCTCACCAGCGCGGCCTCCTCACCGGGCGCCTCCTCACAGCCTCACCCAGCGCGCCTCCTCACGGCCTCACCTAGGCGCGGCCTCACCCAGGCGCCTCACCCAGCGCGCCTCCTCACCAGGGCCTCCTCACCTCACCCAGCGCGGCCTCACCAGGCGGCCTCCTCACGCCTCACCTAGGCGCGGCCTCACCTGCAGCGCCTCCTCACCAGGCGCGGCCTCCTCGCCTCACCCAGCGCGGCCTCACCCAGCGCGGCCTCCTCACGGCCTCACCTAGGCGCGGCCTCACCCAGCGCGCCTCCTCACCAGGGCGCGGCCTCACCCAGCAAGATCATGGGCACCTGAGGTGGGGGCCACCCATCTACGACCCCGATCGTATCGCTAAGACTCATGTCACTACCAGGACTCTAGACCCTTAGAGGTCACGTCATCCAGACGGATTCAAGCACCAAGGACGTTATCACCACACGCGGATATCTATCCACCAAGGATCCTGATGCCACCAGGACACTCCCTCCCGCGGGGAGATGGCCAATCAGGATAGAGCCCCGTTACCCAGGGCCTCTATCCACTCAACGACACAATCGTCAATCAAATAGGGACTCTCCACACCGCCATATGCTACTATAAAAGGCAAAGGTACACAACCCCATAGGGGACATCAAAACTCATACTGAATAATCACTATTCATCTATTTGCGCCAGGAGATCTAACTTTGGCATCAGAGAGCCCTAGGCCGGGACCACACCGGTTCTCTCTGTTGACCCCTTTGGTCCACTTGCAGGTGACGGCACTCGCAGGACCGCTCGACGATTTCTTGACGCAACAGATAGCTAAAGGCTTGGGCACCGAATCATCATCCACATTCTCTTCTCCCTCAAATAACTCATTGCCTAGCAAGATAGCACACGAGTCAACATCCAACATCATATCATCCGGGTTGTAATGAACCTCCTCCGTAAGATTTTCCAGCAAAGCAAAAGCGTTGGATTGGGAGATTTCCTTGGCTTTACCCTGACCTTCCAAAATTAACTCAGATTTTTTGGAATTCTTCTTACCAAAATTATTGTCTTGGCCCAAAGAATTAGTAACCCCCTTCCCTTTATTTCACATTTAAGGAACCTAAATTTGAATTTGAATTCGCAATCCCAGCCTGCCTGGTTGGCTGTCCAGCCTCGGCTCCGGCCAAAGAATCACCATCTTTTCCGGCTACACCTTTCACCCGCCATTCTTGTTTAGAGCTCGAATTCTTCTGCTTAGGAATGCAGCTGCCAAACTTACACGTATCAACAAGGTGCCCAAAAACCCTGCAATGCTTGCACAGAGGAGGTTTCCAATCATAAACCACAAATTGATTGAAAGCAAAACCTTCGTCCCCATAAACTGGAATGGAAGAGGGGAGGTCATTATCCGCAGACACTTCCACACACATGCGAGCATAGGAGAGCCTCTCCATTGATCTTGTCATCTTATCAGTCATAATAGGCTTCCTAATAACACTCCCAATTGAACTAAGTGCCTCGGAAGACCAAAAATGAAAAGGAAGATTGGGAAGAGAAACCCAAATCGGGACAGAACATAAATCAACCCTTTGTAAACAAGCTTCCGGGCTCCATGGACGCAGAATCATCGGCCGTCGCTGCACATACCATGGCCCCCCTTCAAGAACTTTAACTTTATCATTCTCAAGGTTGAAACAGAAAATGAAAATACCACTTTCCAACAAATTTACATCAACATTGCCTGAAATTTTCCATTGTTTTAATAACATATCACGAGCAAAAGTAAAGCTTGGTCTGCCTCCAATAAAATGACCCATAAGGGTATTTTCTAAAAAGTGCCTTTATCTCTTATTAGACGTGTAGATGTGATGTTGAGGGTCTTGACCTTCGAATCGATGCCTATTTCCACATATTTTCATTTTCGGTTTAAACCAGGCCGGGTAGGTCGTTTGGGGTTATTTGGGGGCATTTCTGTACTTTTTTTGTTTAGTATTTTCTAAAAGGTGTCATTATCTCTTATTAGACGTGTGGAGTAGATGTTGAGGGCATGACCTTCGAATCAATACCTATTTCGGCATATGTTCATTTTCATTTTAAACCAGACAGGGTGGGTCGTTTGAGGTTATTTGGGGGCATTTCTGTATTTTTTTGGGTTTGGTATTTTCAAGAAAATGCCCTTATCTCTTATTAGACGTGTGGAGGAGATGTTGAGGGTCGTGACCTTCGAAACGATACCCATTTCGGCATATGTTCATTTTCTGTTTACACCGGACCGGGTGGGTCGTTTGGGGTTATTTGGGGGCATTTCTGTACTTTATTGGGTTTGGTATTTATTGGGTTTGGTATTTTTTAAAACCTGTCCTTATCTCTTATTAGACGTGTGGATGCGATGTTGAGGGTCGTGACCTTCGAATCGATATCCATTTCGGCATATGTTCATTTTTGGCTTAAACTAGACCGGTTGGATCTTTTGGGGTTATTTGGTGGTATTTCTGTACTTTTTTGGGTTTGGTATTTTCTGAAAAGTGTCTTTATCTCTTATTAGACGTGTAGATGCGATGTTGAGGGTCGTGACTGTAGAATTGATACCCATTTCGGCATATGTTCGTTTTCGGTTTAAGCCAAACTGGGTGGGTCGTTTCGGGTTATTAGGGAGCATTTCTGTACTTTTTTTGGTTGGTATTTTCTAAAAAGTGTCATTATCTATTATTAGACGTGTGGAGGAGATGTTGAGGGTCGTGACCTTCGAATCGATACCTATTTCGGCATATGTTCATTTTCAGTTTAAACCTGACCTGGTGGGTCGTTTGGGGTTATTTGGGGGCATTTCTGTACTTTTTTGGGTTTGGTATTTTCTAAAAATTATCCTTATCTTTTATTAGATGTGTGGATGCGATGTTGCAGGTCGTGACCTTCTAATCGATACCTATTTCGGCATATGTTCATTTTTTGTTTAAAGCAGGCTGGGTGGGTCGTTTGGAGTTATTTAGGGGCATTTCTGTACTTTTTTCGGGTTGGGATTTTGTAAAAGGTGTCCTTATCTTTTATTAGATGTGTGGATGCGATGTTGAGTGTCGTGACCATCGAATCGATACCTATTTCGACATATGTTCATTTTTTGTTTAAACTAGACTGAGTGGGTCGTTTGGGGTTATTTGGGGGCATTTCTGTACTTTTTTGGGTTTGGTATTTTCTAAAAACTGTCCTTATCTCTTATTAGACGTGTGGATGTGATGTTGAGGGTCATGACCTTCAAATCGATACCTATTTCGGCATATGTACATTTTTGGTTTAAACCAGACCGTGTGGGTCGTTTGGGTTATTTGGGGGCATTTCTGTACTTTTTTGGGTTTGAGATTTTCTAAAAAGTGTCCTTATCTCTTATTAGACGTGTGGATGCGATGTTGAGGGTGGTGACCTTTGAATCGATACCTATTTCGGCATATGTATATTTTCGGTTTAAACCAGACCGTGTGGGTCGTTAGGGGTTATATGGGGGCATTTCTGTACTTTTTTGGGTTTGGGATTTTCTAAAAAGTGTCATTATCTCTTCTTAGACGTGTGGATGCGATGTTGAGTGTCGTGACCTTCGAATCGATACCTATTTTGGCATGTGTTCACTTTCTGTTTAAACTAGACCGCGTGGGTCTTTTGGGGTTATTTGGGAGCATTTTAGTACTTTTTTGGGTCTGGTATTTTCTAAAAAGTGTCTTTATCACTTATTAGACGTGAAGATGCGATGTTGAGGGTCGTGACCTTTGAATCGATACCTATTTTGACATATGTTCATTTTCGATTTAAACCAAACCGGGTGGGTCGATTGGGGTTATTTGGGGGCATTTCTGTACTAATTTGGGTTTGGTATTTTCTAAAAAGTATGATTATCTCTTATTAGACGTGTGGAGGAGATGTTGAAGGTCATGACCTTCGAATCGATACCCATTTCGGCATATGTTCATTTTTCATCGAGGAAGGTGGATAGAAAAATTTTCTGTTGAGGAGAGAGAAGCGCTGGCGATTTTGAGAGTGAGGGTCTAGGTGGTTGCTCTTCGTGATGGCCGGCAGGCCATTAGCTCCGGCTAATGGTCTTCCCCCTCTTCTCAGTCCGAGAGGGAGGGAAAGTGGGGGGAATGTGAGTGGTTCGGGTGAGGGTGGTGATGGAGCGGCTGCCCTTAGTGATTTGGGGGGTGGTGAGTGGCCTGGTCTTGGTGGTTCTGTAGGTGGTGCTGATGTTTTGGGCTTGGATGATTCGGTGGTGCAAGGTGAAGGCAATGGTGGTAGGCTGCTGCATGTTGGAGGTCCTTCGGCTGTGGGGGAAAATATTCTTGTTTTGGATGATCCGTTGGAGGAGGGTGCTGGTTCTGGAGTTCTTTTACAGCAGCAGGAAGGTTCTTCAATTGGTGCATATGAGAAGACAAGGAAGAATGTTTGTGTTCCATGGTCAGTCCTCTTTTCCTCTTCTTCTCCTTCGATGTATGGAGATGGGCTGAAACTGTCTTATATTGAACCTGAAGAGATTGATGGTTCTTTGGCTGCGAAATGCCCGGATTCGATGATTAAGAAAGGTCTTGAGAAGTGGAAGAACACCCTTATGGGGCACTTTATTGGGGGCAGGCCTAGCTTTATTTTTGCCCGGGATATGTTGTTGAAACAATGGAAGATTGCAGGCCATGTTGAGGTTAATTTATTAGACAGTGGAATTTTCATTTTTCGTTTTAACCTTGAAGATGACAAGACTAAAGTTCTCGAAGGGGGGCCATGGTATGTTCAAAGAAGACCGATGATTCTGCACCCTTGGAGTCCAGATGCTTGCTTGGATAGGGTTGATTTATGTTCTGTCCCGGTTTGAATTTCTCTTCCCAACCTTCCGTTTCACTTCTGGTCTTCTGAGGCTCTTAGTTTGATTGGGAGTGTCATTGGAAAGCCTATTGTGACTGACAAAATGACTAGATCCATGGAGAGGCTGTCCTATGCTCGCTTGTGTGTGGAAGTTGCTGCGGACAAAGATCTTCCCTCTTCCATTCCACTTTATAGAGATGATGGCTTTGCTTTCAATCAACGTGTGGCTTATGATTGGAAACCTCCCCGTTGTAAGCATTGTAGGGTTTTTGGGCATCTTATTGATTCTTGTAAGTTTGTTAGCCACATTCCAAACCAGAAACATTCGAAAACTAAGCAGGAATGGCGGGTGAAGGGTGATGCCGGAAAAGAAGGTGGTGATTTTGCCGGAACTGAGGCTAGACAGCCGGTCAGGCAGGCTGGAATTGGAATTTCAGATTCGAATTTGGTTTCCTTAATTGCTCACAATAATAAAGGGAAGGGGGTTACCCAATCTTTGGGCCATGATAACAGTTTTGGCAAGATTATTTCGAGAAATTCTGAGTCAATTGGTGGACAGAATATTATCAAAGAAGTTTCCCAATCCAACGCCTTTGCCTTGTTGGAAAATCTGACGGAGGAGGTGCATTATGATCCTACTGAGATGATGCTGGATCCGGATTCCTGTGCCATCCTGTTAGGCAATGATTATGGCCAAGAGGTAGAAGATCCTTCCCCCCAGCCGTTAGCTATCATTCCTAATTTGGGAATGGAGGGAGATAATGGAGCGGATTTGGCTAGATATGAGAATATTCAGATGGGAGGATTTAATGGAGATTTTTTTGAGGAGGACCCACGGTCAAGAGTGGCTGTCCAGAAAGTGAGTGCAATTTTTAACACTTGCCATATTGAGAAGATCCCTAGTGAGTCTTTTTTAGATAATGGAGAAAGTGATGGGGCTATAGATGAGCTGGCCGTGGCCACATTGAATAATCCTAATCTGTCTCCATTGGGGAAGGAATTTGGTGAACCGGCTACAAGAAAGGAAGACCCAGTTTTGGAAAGAAATGAAAGTGGAGAAGAGCTGCGGCCTTTGAAAGGAAAAGGGGCAAGCTTGACTCCTACTAAACCCTCGGCCAATTTTGAAAGATTAAAAAAGCAAGCTGCGGAGATTCGGGCAGGCCAAGGGCAGTCTGGGAAAGGTACGGGCCATTTAAATTCTATTTCTTATTCTATTCTGGGCCGACCCACGGGGAGGGGGTCTAAGTTCCAGGCCCAACGGGTTCTCTTAAATCCGAAAGAGTCTAGTGGAGCTAAGGGAGATGGACCTAGTAAAGGGGGAGTTGACGGATCTAACCTTGATGCTAAATGAAGTGTTTAGCTTGGAATGTTAGAGGCATGAATGCCTCAACCAAACGGCTAGGGATTAAGAAGGTGTGTAAAGACCATCAAGCTAAATTGGTTTGTCTTCTGGAAACAAAAGTTAAGGCAGACAATTGTGCGGCAATTTTTGACAATTTTATTTCAGATTGGAAGTATGTGCACAATGGTGAGTCTGACAACACTGTTTGGATTTGGTTGGGCTGGGATCCGAATTTCTTTAAGGTGGAAGAAATTCAAAAATCTAAGCAATTTATTCATGTCAAGCTGTCGATTGTGGGAGCCCATGCCTCTTTCCTCTGTACTGTAGTGTATGCTCTTAATACTGTGGCTGGTAGGAAGGTTTTGTGGGAGGATGTGGGGACTTTTGCTAGTGCTATTGTTTCCCCTTGGGCTGTTTTGGGGGATTTTAATGTTATCCGAAATCAAAATGAGAAAATAGGTGGTGAACCTGTTCGGTTGGAGGCTATGGATGACTTGAACAATTTTATTAATGACTCTGGGCTGATTGACCTGAAGTGGAAAGGGGAAGCTATGACCTGGAATAATAGACAAAGTGGTGATACTCGAATCTGCAATAAGCTAGATAGGGTGATGGTGAATCGGCTTGGATGGATGTGTTCAGATCTTCGTGAAGCTACCTTCCACCCTCCCTGGTCTCTCCGACCATTCTCCAGTGGTGGTGGCTGTGTTAGATGAGACTAACTTTGGCCCTAAACCTTTCAGGTTTTTTGAAGCTTGGATTGGTAGAGACGAGTTTGATGATTTGGTGCGGAAGGGATGGGAGCAGCCTGTTAGCATGTCCCTCAATCCTATTCTTCGGTTTGCTGCCCTGTTAAGGAATGTTAAGAAGGAGTTGAGGAAGTGGAACAAAGAGTGCATTGGAGATGTTTTTCTTCCAGTAAAGGCCGCGGAGACTGAACTGTACCAGACCCAATGCAATCTTGGTGAGCACCCTGATGACCCAAATTTGGTTCTTTTGGAGACACAAGCAAAGGTGAAGTTATGGGAAGCCTTGGCTACGGAGGAAAAGTTTTTAAAGGAGAAGTCTAGGGTGAAGCATATTCAGCTGGGGGATGGTAATAATAGTTTCTTCCACAAATCTATGATTTGTAGGCAGCATAGGAAACATATTCTGGAGATTCAAGGGGAAGGAGGAAACATTGTCAAGGACCCTAGCC
This sequence comes from Telopea speciosissima, assembly GCF_018873765.1. Classification (NCBI taxonomy): domain Eukaryota; kingdom Viridiplantae; phylum Streptophyta; class Magnoliopsida; order Proteales; family Proteaceae; genus Telopea; species Telopea speciosissima. The sequence goes on from NW_025317417.1 coordinate 40,142, forward strand.
AAATCAAAGGAGAAGCTGTCTCTTTCTACAAGAAGTTGTTTGGGGCTGATTCGGTTTATAATGGTTTTATGCCCAGTTCGGTTCCCTTGCAGCATGGCCTATCTCTTGCTCAACAAGAAAGTCTCATTGGAAGGGTGTCCAATAAGGAGATTATGGAGGTTGTGTTTGCTATGAAAAATTCCAAAGCTCCAGGTCCGGATGGGTTTGGGGCTGCGTTCTTCAAACATTCTTGGGATGTGGTTGGTGAAGATTTGACTTTGGCAGTGAAGTGGTTCTTCAGCAAGACTAGTCTTCCTAATTCGATCAATGCTATGTTTATTAGCCTTATTCCTAAGACGGGTGATGTCTCTTCTTTTGCGGGATATAGGCCCATAGCTCTCTGCAATCTTTTTTATAAGATCATTACAAAAATCTTATCTAATAGATTAGAAGGAGTGGTTGGGCAGGTGGTGAGTGACACCCAGTCTGCATTTATCAAGGGAAGGTCTATTGTGGACAACATTCTTGTCTGTCATGATGTGGTTCGAGGGATTGAGCAGAAAGGAACTAGCCCTATAGCAGTTTTGAAGATTGATCTCCATAAAGCTTATGACTCCCTTAGTAGGAAATTCTTGTTTGAGATTATGGAAAGAATGGGTTTTCCTCAGAAGTTCATTGGTTGGGTGAGGGCAGGATTAGTCTTCTCCCCAGATGCAAGAGTTCCCACCTCTCGCACCTTATCTTTGCAGATGATTTGATGATTTTTGTGAAGGCTTCCACGGATTCTATTTCGGCCTGCCTGGGGGCCTTGAATGAGTTTCATACCTACTCTGGGTTGAAGCTCAACAGGGCTAAGTCCTCTATTATTTTAGGGGGCCTCACCCATACGGCCAGACTGCAACTTTTGGAATTAACGAATTTTGTGGATACCAAGTTACCTATCCAGTATCTAGGTGTTCCACTCATTTCTTGCAAGCTGGCTTTTGCAGATTGTTCCTCTATTTTGGATCGAGTGTGGAGTAGACTTGATGGTTGGAAAGCACGTCTTTTATCCTTTGTAGGGCGGCTACAACTCTTGAGCTCTGTTCTTCAAGGATGCTACATTTATTGGTCAGGGATTTTTGGATTGCCTGGTGCTCTCAAGAGAAAGCTGGATTCCATCTTCTCCAACATCCTTTGTTCTGGTCCATCTCTTCAACGTAAGGTACATTATATTTCTTGGGGGAAGATTTGCAAACCTAAGGCTGAAGGGGGCCTTGGTATAAGAAGAATTTCAGATATGAATACTGCAGGTATTCTTAAGCAAATCTGGTGGATTGCCTCTAAGAAGGACAGTCTTTGGGTTAGGTGGGCCTATACCCACTATCTAAAAAATGACTCTATTTGGACTGTTAAGGTTCCCCCAAATTGTTCTTGGGTTTGGCGCAAAATTCTCAAATTTAGAGATTCAGTTGAGCAACACATCCATCATATTATAGGGAATGGCCAATCTACTAGACTTTGGCTAGATAATTGGCATCTTAAAGGGGTTTTGATTAAAAGGTATGGGGATCGAGTCCGATATGATGCTGGTTCTACCCGACTTGCCTTGGTTTCAGACTTCATTAGGGGTGGTCTTTGGCATTTGCCCCCTCAGGGCTCTTTTGACCTGATTACTATTTCGAGTGATCTCCCTAGTATTCCCATTGTGAATGGGAAGGAGGATATTATTGTTTGGAAGGAAACCCCTAATGGCCTCTTTACTACTAAATCGGCTTGGGAACTTGTGAGAGGTGGAGCTACTAAGGTGGTTTGGCATAAGCTTGTTTGGTTTACTGGTTTTTTACCTAGGCACTCCTGCACTACCTGGAGATGCCTTATGGGAGGGCTCTCAACAAAGGACCAACTTATTAGAAGAAATATTGTAGTTGGGCTGAATTGCGTCCTGTGTTGGGGGAGTTTGGAGAGCCATGCCCATCTATTTTTTGACTTTCCCTTTTCTAAAACCATATGGGATAGGGTTAGTTCTATGTGCTCTCAAAGTGGCAAAGGTCCTGCTGGCCTGTCTGATGTGGTTAATTGGCTCTCTCATGTGGCTTGTGCTAATGACAAGTTAGATGTCATTCCCAAATTGGCTTTCTGTGCGACGGTTTATCATGTTTGGTGGGAGAGAAATCAGCGCCTCTTTAGTAATCAATCAAGGTCTTATGGTAAAATCCTTCAAGACATCAAGTTTGATGTGGTCACCAAAGGCTCTTTCTGTCCGATTGTGGCTACCCATACCCCTAGAAATCAGTTTTTGGTTGAAATGTGGGGGATCCAGGTGCAATGGGCTGTCTCGGTCCCCAAAGCTTGTTCTTGGCTGAAACCCCCTGCTCACTTAGTCACGCTCCATTGTGATGGCAACTTGAATGGAGATAGAGCTGCTTATGGGGGTCTTATTCGTAATACCACAGGAGATCCGGTCCTGGCTTATATGGGTAAAGGTGTGGAAACTTCTGTTCTTAGCATGGAGTTGTTAGCCATTCACAGAGGGGTGGCACTATGCTTGGAGAGGAATCTTCGACATGTGTCAATCAGATCTGATTCGAAGTTGGCAGTGGAGATTATTACAGGTGTGTTCAGCTGCCCTTGGAATGTATATGTGTTGAAGAACCAGATCAGCTTTAGTCTGAACCAGTTGGCTCGCTATGAAGTGAGGCATGTTTGGAGGGAGTTGAACCAGCTGGCAGATTTTATTGCTTCCATTGGTTGTGAGGGTGGGGAAACAATTCTATATCCTCCTGAGTTCCAGGATGACCTGATGCGGATGATCCATGATGATACTTCAGGTAAGGTCCAGTTTAGGCCTCCGTGATTGGGTCGGGTGGTTATTTCCTTGTATGTCCGAGGGTTTTGTCCTCGGGGGTATGGGGCTTTTTCCTCCTCCTTAGGTCTGTCTAAGGGGTGGAAGTAGGCTGCCTTCTCTTGTATCTTCTTTTCTTCTTCTATACACACACATCTTACTTATCGAAAAAAAAATGTTCATTTTTCAGTTTAAACCAGATCGGGCGGGTCGTCTGGGGTTATTTTGGGGCATTTTTGTACTTTTTTGGGTTTGGTATTTTTTAAAAACTGTCCTTAGCTCTTATTTGACGTGTGGATGCGATGTTGAGGGTCGTGACCTTCGAATCGATACATATTTTGGCATATGTACATTTTCATTTTAAACCAGACCGGGTGGGTCGTTCGGGGTTATTTGGGGGCATTTTTGTATTTTTTTGGGTTTGGGATTTTCTAAAAAGTGTCCTTATCTCCTATTAGAAATGTGGATGCAATGTTAAGGGTCGTGACCTTCGAATCGATACCTATTTCGGCATATGTTCATTTTCTGTTTAGACCTGACATGGTGGTATGTTTGGGGTTTTTTGGGGGCATTTCTGTACTTTATTGGGTTTAGTATTTCTTAAAAAATGTCCTTATCTCTTATTAGACGTGTGGATGCGATGTTGAGGGTCGTGACCTTTGAATCGATGCCCATTTCGGCATATGTTCATTTTCGGTTTAAACCAGACCGGTTGGGTCTTTTCGGGTTATTTGTTGGCATTTCTGTACTTTTTTGGGTTTGGTATTTTCTAAAAAGTGTCTTTATCTCTTATTAGACGTGTAGATGCGATGTTAAGGGTCGTGACCGTAGAATCGATACCTATTTTGGTACATGTTCATTTTCGGTTTAAACCAGACCGGGTGGGTCGTTTGGGGTTATTTGGGAGCATTTCTGTACTTTTTTTTGTTGGTATTTTCTAAAAAGTGTCCTTATCTCTTATTAGATGTGTGGATGCGATGTTGAGGGTCGTGACCTTTGAATCGATACCTATTTTGACATATGTTCATTTTTTGTTTAAACCAGACCGGGTGGGTCGATTGGGGTTATTTGGGGGCATTTCTATACTTTTTTGGGTTTGGTATTTTTTAAAAACTGTCCTTATCACTTATTAGACGTGTCGATGCGATGTTGAGGGTCGTGACCTTCGAATCGATACCTATTTTGGCATATGTTCATTTTCTATTTAAACCGGACCAGGTGGGTCATTCGGGGTTATTTGGGGGCATTTTTGTACTTTTTTGGGTTTGGTATTTTTTAAAAACTACCCTTATCTCTTATTAGACGTGTAGATGCGATGTTGAGGGTCTGGACCTTCGAATCGATACCTATTTCGGCATATGTTCATTTTCGATTTCAACCTGACATGGTGGATTGTTTGGGGTTATTTGGGGGTGTTTCTTTACTTTTTTTGGTTTGGTATTTTCTAAAAAGTGCCCTTATCACTTATTAGATGTGTAGAGGAGATGTTGAGGGTCGTGACCTTCAAATTGATACGCATTTTGGCATATGTTCATTTTCAGTTTAAACCAGATCGGGTGGGTCGTTTGGGGTTATTTGGAGGCATTTCTCTTATTAGACGTGTGGATGCAATGTTGCGGGTCGTGACCTTCTAATAGATACCTATTTCGGCATACGTTTATTTTCTATTTAAACCAGACTGGGTGGGTCGTTTGGGGTTATTTGGGGGCATTTTTGTACTTTTTTCGGGTTGGGATTTTATAAAAAGTGTCATTATCTCTTATTAGACGTGTGGAGGAGATGTTGAGGGTCGTGACCTTTGAATCGATACCTATTTTGGCATATGTTCATTTTCAGTTTAAACTAGACCGGGTGGGTTGTTTAGGGTTATTTGGGGGAATTTCTGTATTTTTTCGAGTTTGGTATTTTCTAAAAAAATGTCCTGATCTGTTATTAGACGTGTGGAGGAGATGTTGAGGGTCGTGACCTTCGAATCGATACCCATTTCAGCATATGTTTGTTTTCAGTTCGAACCCGATCGGGTGGGTTATTTGGGGTTATTTGGGGGCATTTCTATACTTTTTTGGGTTTGGAATTTTTTAAAAACTGTCCTTATCTCTTTTTAGACGTGTGGATGCGATGTTGAGGGTCGTGACCTTCGAATCGATACCTATTTTGGCATATGTTCATTTTCTGTTCAAACCCGATCGAGTGGGTCATTTGGGGTTATTTGAGGACATTTCTGTACTTTTTTTGGTTTGGGATTATCAAAAAAGTGTCCTTATCTCTTATTAGACGTGTGGATGCGATGTTGAGGGTCGTGACCTACGAATCGATACCTATTTCGACATATGTTCATTTTCGTTTTAAACCAGACCGGTTGGGTCGTGTGGGGTTATTTGGTGGCATTTAAGTACTTTTTTGGGTTTGGTATTTTCTAAAAAGTGTCTTTATCCCTTATTAGACGTGTAGATGCGATGTTGAGGGTCGTGACCTTCGAATCGATACCTATTTTGGCACATGTTCATTTTCAGTTTAAACCATACCGGGTGGGTCGTTTGGGGTTATTTGGGTGCATTTCTGTACTTTTTTTGGTTGGTATTTTCTAAAAAGTGTCATTATCTCTTATTAGACGTGTGGAGGGGATGCTGAGGGTCGTGACCTTCAAATCAATACCTATTTCGGCATATGTTCGTTTTCAGTTTAAATCAGACCGGGTGGGTCGTTTGGGGTTATTTGGGGGCATTTCTGTACTTTTTTGGGTTTGGTATTTTCTAAAATCTATCCTTATCTATTATTCGACGTGTGGATGCAATGTTGCGGGTCGTGACCTTCTAATCGATACCTATTTCAGCATATGTTCATTTTCTGTTTAAACCAGACTGGGTGGGTCGTTTGGGGTAATTTGGGGGCATTTCTTTACTTTTTTTGGGTTGGGATTTTCTAAAAAGTGTCCTTATCTCTTATTAGATGTGTGGATGCAATATTGAGGGTCGTGACGTTCGAATCAATACCTATTTCCACATATGTTCATTTTCTATTCAAACCAGACCGGGTGGGTCGTTTGGTCTTATTTAGGGGCATTTCTGTACTTTTTTGGGTTTGATATTTTCTAAAAACTGTCCTTATCTCTTATTAGACATGTGGATGCGATATTGAGGGTCATGACCATCAAATCGATACCTATTTCGGCATATGTTCATTTTCATTTTAAACCAGACCGGTTGGGTCGTTTGGGGTTATTTGGTGGCATTTCTGTACTTTTTTGGATTTGGTATTTTCTAAAAAGTGTGTTTATCTCTTATTAGATGTGTAGATGCGATGTTGAGGGTCGTGACCTTCGAATCGATACCTATTTCGGCATATGTTCATTTTTCGGTTTAAACCAAACCGGGTGGGTCGTGTGGGTTATTTGGGGGCATTTCTGTACTTTTTTTGTTTGGTATTTTCTAAAAAGTGTCATTATCTCTTATAAGACGTGTGGAGGAGATGTTGAGGGTCGTGACCTTCGAATCGATACCTATTTCGGCTTATGTTCATTTTCGATTTAAACCAGACTGGTTGGGTCGTTTGGGATTATTTGGGGGCATTTCTGCACTTTTTTTATTTGGTATTTTGTAAAAAGTGTCATTATCTCTTATTAGACGTGTGGAGGAGATGTTGAGGGTCGTGACCTTCGAATAGACCTATTTCGGCATATGTTCATTTTCAGTTTAAATTAGACCAGGTGAGTCGTTTGGGGTTATTTGGAGGCATTTCTGTATTTTTTTGGGTTTGGTATTTTCTAAAAAATGTCCTTATCTCTTATTAGACGTGTGGTGAAGATGTTGAGGGTCGTGACCTTTGAATCGATACCCATTTCGGCATATGTTCATTTTCAATTTAAACCAGACCGGGTGAGTCGTTTGGGGTTATTTGGGGGCATTTTTGTACTTTTTTGGTTTTGGTATTTTGTAAAAACTGTCCTTATCTGTTATTAGACATGTGGATGTGATGTTGGGGGTCGTGACCTTCGAATCGACACCTATTTTGGCATATGTTCATTTTCTGTTTAAACCAAACCGGGTGGGTCATTTGGGGTTTTTTTTTTTTTTTTGATAATTAAGAAATATATTACGAAGGAAAAGAAAAAAATACAGAAAAGGCATCCTTTAAGAACCCAAAAGAGGGGAAAAGGACCCTAAACAAGAGAGGGCATGCCCTATCCAAACAACAAGGAGGAAGACAGAACCCCTCCAAGGCTACATCCTATAATAGGTTACAAACTCCTTATCTTGCTTTATGAGAATCGCTAGCTCCGGAGGGAAGGACTCAGGCTCCCAAAGAATTCCAGAAGGGTCAGTAGGGAAGGAGGCCATGAAATCTGCAGGCTGATTCTGTTCTCTCCACGCATGAATGAATTCTTTAGACCTAAGCAGCCTTGCCTTTATGTTTTTTTTTTTCGATTTTTGCCTTGCCTTTATATGGATCTTACTTTTCAAAGTTAAGATTTGCCAAGGCCCAATAATCACTCCATTCAAAATATCGGCGGCCAACTTCGAATTCGACCTAATAGAGACATCATAAAAGCCCTTATCAACGCAAAGGGAAATTCCTCTGTAAATAGCCATGAGCTCCATGGACAGCACCGAAAGATCGTCCCCTATGCCAACAAAAGCAGCTAAGGGATCCCCACTATCATCACGAATGAGACCCCCAAAGCCTGCCTTGTCATCTGAAAGAGACCCATCACAATGGAGAGCAACCATGTTCGGATTTGGAGCAAACCAAGAGCATGCCTTTGGAATTCTTGCAGCCCAACGAACTTAAAGATCCCATTTGGCAGCAATATGATGGTTGGCAGTAGTAGGGTCTCCCACCAAGTCAATGGAAGATAATCTGCCAATAACATCCCCCTTTATAGCCCCTACAATCTGGTCCTTAGATCTAATTTTGTTTCTAAAAATTCTGTAATTTCTCTCTAGCTAAATATGCTTGATTGTGGCATAGAAAGCAAGCTTTATGACCAGCCCCAATTTCCCTGCTTTACCTGCAACATATCTAACCGAAATGGCTGCATCAATGGCATTGCTAGGAGTGGCCCCATCATGAAAACAATGGTCATAAATATTTTTCCAAATATCAGTAGTAAAAGGGCACCCGAAGAAGAGATGATTCCTGCTTTCAATTCCAGCCCAACAAAACATGCAATGATGAGGAGTCGGAATGTGTTTATGAATGAGGTTGTCCCTAGTGGGGAGGGCATCCGAAAGGCATCTCCAGGCTATAAAGGAATGGGACTTTATACTCCCTTCAAACCAAATAGCTTCGCTCCAATCAATACGGGCAGCTCTTGTGCGGATAGCATTCCAGGCTGATTGGAAGAGAAATTACCCGATGAGTTACCAGTCCACACTGTCAAATCCAGAACCTCATCATGAAAATTTTCAATGGCTGGAAGGGCCCTCATAATATCAATGAGATCGAAAGATGTAGAGGGACCAGGGTGCCAATCTCCATCACGGATAATCTCCTTGACACAAGCATGATGGGCAGCAAGGGAATAAGAGCCTGCATCATAGCAAATCCTATTATCAAATCTGCTCAAAAGAACTCCAAACGGGTGCCAATTATCAAGCCAAAGATTTGTAGCAGACCCATCCCCAATAATAGTTTTGATGAAGGGAAGTGCTTTATCTCTGTACTTCAAGACTTTACGCCAGACCCAAGAGCAGTTATTGACCCTTGACTGTCCAAAGAGACTTTTGCTTAAGGTATCTTTGTTGTACCCAATTAACCCAAAGCCGATCCACCAAATTTGCTTCATAATTCCGGCAATGTTCATTTCTTTGACCCGCTTGATTCCCAGCCCTTCCTCTGATTTTGGGTTTTCCTCTCAAGGGAGGGGCCTGATCAAAGGAAATTAGAGAACATAGACTCCAGTTTGGTGATAACATTTCCTGGAAGGCCAAAGATCCCTGCCTAGTAAATGTAGCTACCTTGCAGAACGGAAGATAAGAGTTGAAGACGACCAGCATAAAAGAGGAATCTAGCCTTCCACCCCTCCAATTTTTGACGAACCAGATCCAAGATGGGGCTGCAATCTTTCATGGATAACCTGCCAGACACAAGAGGAACTCCAAGGTACCTAATAGGCAGCTTGGTTTCCGAAAAACCCGTTAAATCCAAAAGTTCCAGACTGCTAGCTTGGGTAAGGCCCCCTAATATAATAGAGGACTTAGATCTATTAAGTTGAAGCCCGGAGAGGGCAGAAAACTCATCAAGGCCCCCCAAACTAGCTGAAATCGAATCACGGTTCCCCTTCACAAAAATCATAAGATCATCCGCAAAAATGAGGTGGGAAAGGTGGAACGATTTACAACGGGGTAGCAGCTTAATCTGACCATCAATCTCAAGCCTTTGCATAATTCCAGGAAAAGCCTCCATTGCAAGGGTGAAGAGGTAGGGGGACAGCGGATCACCTTGTCGAATCCCTCTCCCTCCACCAAAGAAACCCGCCGGGCTGCCATTAATAAGGACAGAGAACATAGGAGTGGTCACACAAGCTTTCACCCACCCTATAAACTTGTCGGAGAACCCCATTCTTCCCATCACATCAAACAAAAATTTCCTACTAAGAGAGTCGTAGGCCTTGTGAAGATCCACCTTCAAAACTGCAATAGGACTAGCAGCTTTTTGTTCGATACCACGCACAATATCATGGTAGACAAGGATATTGTCAACAATAGACCTACCCTTGATGAATGCCGATTGATTATGACTAACCACACTCCCAATAACATGCTGGATCCTATTAGAGAGGATTTTTGAGATGATCTTATATAGGAGGTTGCATAAAGCAATAGGCCGAAACCCCGCAAAAGTGGAGACATCCCCAGACTTCGGCACCAAAGTGATAAAAGTAGCATTAATAGAATGGGGCATGAAGGAATTTGCAAAGAACCATTGGATAGCATTCGTTAGCTCCTCACCAATGACCTCCCAAGAGTGCTTATAAAAGCCAGCCCCGAAACCATTAGGCCCTGGGGCTTTAGAGTCTTTTAAACTGAACACAACTCTTCTAACCTCCTCTCCATTAACCTCCTTGCCAAGTTCCAAATTATGGGATTCAGAGACCACCCCCGAGAGGGGAATCGAGGGGGGGCAGGAGCCCAAATCAGTGTAGTCTGACCCGAACAACTTCTTATAGAAAAGAACCACCTCCTCTTTGATAGCCTTAGGGTTGGTCAGAGTATTTCAAGTCTGGTCCATGACCTCCAAGATATGATTTCTATTGTGCCTACTTTACATGGACTTGTGGAAAAAGCTGTTGTTGCCATCCCCCAACTCTAGCCACCTAACCCTGGATTTCTCTTTAAGAAACCTTTCTTCCATTTGTAATGCAGCCCACAACTTGCCTTTAGCTTCTTTTTCCAAGACAACAAGGGAATCATCAAGGGGATCAAGGGAAAGGTGATGCTGAATTCGGCCAAGATCGAGTTCTGCATCCTTAACATTTTTGAAGACATCTCCAATGCTCTCCTTATTCCAGCATTTAAGTCCAGATTTCACATTCTTTAGCTTCACAGCAAAGCGCAAAATAGGATTAGAGTAGACATTTACAGCCTTCAGCCAGCCCCTTTTAACTACTTCGTCATAGTCCTTATGATGGGTCCAAGCATCAAAAAACGTGAACGGTTTAGGTCCAGAATTTTGAGAGCAATCGGGCTGGGTCAGATATTCTAGGGCAAAGGAAGTGAGCTTCCGAGAAACGCAACTTGTCCAGCCAAGCATTATTAACAAGGACTCGGTCCAATTTGCAGCAGATTCTGTGAGTACCACTTTGGTTATTATTCCAAGTGTAAAATTCCCCTCTCCATTTTAGGTCAGCCAGCACCGAATTGAAGATGCAAGAATTAAACTCATCAACCACCCCCTGATGGATCGCATCCCCTCCCATCTTCTCATTTTGGTGCTTAACCGTATTGAAATCTCCCATGACAGCCCATGGTTCAACCACTCCTGTAGCAATATCAGTTAGCTCCCTCCAAAGTTCCATCTGACCTTCTAGGGAATTAAGAGCATACACTGCAGTGCAAAGGAAGGACAATGAAGTCCCAAGAATAGAAATCCTCATGTGTATCAATTGAATGGTAGACTTTAGAACATCCACCTTAAGGCAGCCCTCATCCCAGCCAATCCATAGACGGGTATGGTACTCCTGTACTAAACTTCCATCCCCTTTTCAGGTTTTGGAAAGTAGAGCCAACATTCCCTTCTTTGATTTTAATTTCAAGGAGAATAGCCATTTTATAATTATTATCCGCTATGATTCTCTTCACACACCTCTTCTTCTCTGGGGCATTCAAGCCACGCACATTCCAGCAGAGACAGTTCATTAGGAATGTTGGAGGGGAGGGGGAGCTAGCTTCTTACCCCCAAAAGCCAGACCACTATCACTTCCTTTCTGATTTGAGCTTTGGCTAGGAAGCACTTCAATACGTTGAGGTTTAAAAGAAGTGAACAGTCTCCTCTTCCCCATCTCCCTAGTAGCTCTCCCTTCCTTTTCTGAATTCAAAGAAATTGCATGGTTAGGGATGGAGGGCATACCTTCTAAAATTGGACCCCTTAGAATAGTGCTGCCCCGAAATTTTCTTTCCCTTGGTGGAGATCTCTTTCAGATTTGATTGGGCTCCTTCTGTAAATTCCTCTCCTAGAGCATCTCCATTAGCTTTGTCACCCTCATCTAGGATTTGCAACAAGGATTCCCTAATGCCCCCCCCCCCCAATCTGTAATTTCCATAGAAGTAACTGCCGCATTATCTCTTGCCATAGCCATAGTCTCCTGTCTCTCCCCAGCTGCCACAAACCCTTCCTTATTTCGAAAAAAGGTGTGGTTTTCAATATCCACTAAATCACCTCTAGCCGTTGCATCATTCTCTTTCCTTGCATGGCGTTGAAGAAAATCTGCTGATTGAGACACACATTCCCCTTCCTCCTCACCTTCCTTGTGTGGGGGATCTCCCATATCTTGCTCACATTCCACTACCTTCCCTAAAAGGACGTTGCATGAGTCAGCATCCAACATCAGTTCTATGGGATCCTAGGGAATTTCCTCCGTTAGATGCTCCAACAAAGCGAAAGCATTATGGTGCACAATCTTCTTCCCCTTGCCAGCCGAATTCTTTGGGCTAGAATTAGGCAACTTTTTAGAAATTTCAGCAATCTTCTCCATAGAATAGATATTGCTAGGATTCCCCACGGACTGAGCTTCCAAATTTGTAGTGTCCACAATCCCATCAGATCTGCCACCTGGGGTATTTTTGAAATTTGAATTTTGAACTTGCTTACCAGCACCTCCACAGCGTAAGGCTTGAGTGCCGCCTCCACTAGCTGCTCCGGTCACCTGAGGACTCTTGTTGCGCTTCACTCTCCACTCTTTCCGGTTGGAGGGCATTTGCTTGTTAAGATTAACGCCACACTGCCCCACTTGAATGCCCAAAAACCCTGCAACTGTAGCACCGAGGAGGGCTCCTGATGAGCACATTTATGTGTGAAATCTTAGGGCATAAAGCATACATTTTACCATATTGGAAAGAGTTACTCGGTGCTTTCTTATGCTTTTCAGGTTTTAGGTGAATTCTTGTGAAAATGGAGGAGATGATGCTAAGGAAATGTTTTTAAGGTGTTTAAAGGTGTTAATGGCTTGGATGCGTAGCCCATTGAGTCAGCTTCGGAACGGTTTAAACGGCACATGATTCCGAGTTGAAGCGAAGTAGTTACGGCCGTTTCCGTAACAAGCTACCGAAAATGGTCTATAGGGGTTTATTTGTAATTATTGACAGTCGGCTGGGGACAAAGTGAAGCGAAAGTTCAGATTGCAGGGGCCTTAACAGAATTATTAGAAGTTACATTTCTTGTACCCCAAAGATTCCATTTGGAGGGCTTTGGACAGTCCAACTTCAACTTGAGATATCTTGGGCTCCCGAACTCCAAATTGGACGAAATTTGGGTCTATTTTGGGTGATTTTTTGCAAGGAACACAATGGTGAGGCCTATATAAGCACCCCATGCTCCATTTTTCCTGAAGAACAGAATGGGTATTTTATTTATTCTTGAAGGAATCCTAGTCATCACCCTTACTCTCTCTCTCCTCCAACTTCTCAAGGGCACTTCTGGAATTCTACTTGGGATAGACTTATTTTGAAAGATATTCTCACCTATGGAAAGTTGAAAAATCAAAGATGCTTTGATTTTATTGCTTGGAGAAGATATCTACAAAGAAAATGAAGCACTTGTTAGAATTGAAAGTTTACTTTTTTAGAAATAGAAGGTCTATGTAAACAATCTTCTCTTCTTCTTCTTTCTATTTTTTTCTTTTTTCTTAGGATTCAAGGCATTGTAAAAGAGGAAGGAGAAGAGAATATTCTCTTTTCTTAGGGAATATTTCTCCTACACTTCCCTCTTCTCCCTTCTCTTCTCTTTCCCTTATAAATACCCCTTGCCCTTTGGGTTGTAAGAAGTTAGTTTTTTAGTTCAGTTTTTTAGTTAGTTTCTAGTTCAATTTTAATTCAGTTTTTTTAGTGTAATTTTTACTTCATTCACTTAGTGAAATTTTCTCTTCTTTTCCTATTTTTGGCTTAAGTTCTTAGTTTTGATTTCATAAGTCTAGTTTAATGATTGTAATAGTTTTAATTTAAAGCTTCCTAGTCTAAGTTCCTATGTTGATGACAAGACATGGAGATTTAGAAGAGGAAGCCATGGTGAGTTTATTCAAGTATTCAAGCACATCAAGGTATCTCATTCTCTAAACCCTTAATCTCATTCTCCCTTTCCTCTATCTCTCTCTATCTTCTTCTTCTTCTCCCTCTATTTCTTTTATTTTTTTTATATGGTTGTGGTATGTGGATGCACTTTTATTCCCTTATTTCTTTTTATGTGATTATGAAGTGTGGCTGCATTTTTATTATTCCTTTCAAATCGCTTTAGTTTGATAGGTTAGATGCTCATGCGTTAGGACGCCAATTTAATCCCTTAATTTTGTTAGATGCTTATGAGTTAGGATGCATTAATTTTCATTAGTTTAATTTAACACTTTAATTTGGTTCACTTTACATTACTTTTAAGTTAATTAAATAGAGTGGAGTATATCTCCTCGTGTCCGACCCGTAGCTACGATTGACCCGTATGCTTGCGGTTTTATTTTAACTCAAACAAGTTTTTGGCGCCGTTGCCGGGGAGATTATTGACCACTTTATTTTTTTGATTTTTAAGTAATTCGAAGTGCTTTAGTTTCTTCTCTTTCTCCTCTTTCTTTTAAAAAAAAAAAAAAAAAAGTTTTTGAAAACCTCTTCTTGTTACTCTTCTATTTCAAATAGTGTGCGCCCAATCTAAAGTCCTTCATATGTCCAAACCCAGCCAATCTTGGTGCCCCTTGATTCGTTGGGTGGTTTGGATTGGCATGTGACTTATCTTTGGAGGTGACCACTCTTGATAACAGGAAAGCAACATAGTGAGAGTTTTGAAAACATAAACGTATAGTAGTCCTCCACCCTACATCAGAATCCATTTGGAGTCGCCCGTAGGTGGCTCGTGAAGACTATACGGGTTCCCTTGCTGTCAACCTATATGGCAACCTTACAGCTTTGGAACCATTGTTTCGATTTCTGAGGGATAGATGCATTATCTACCTTGGGCTCCCTCTTGTTTTTAGTATTTTTTTTTCTAGTCTTTTATTTTTATTTAAACTTATTTTTTATGGGAGACCTCAATTTGGGATAGGTGGTTAATTTAGAATAATGGGAGATACACTTCCATATAAGACTTTGGGGGAAAGATGGACCTATGCTAAGGCAACCATGATTTTGGAGGAAATGTTTAAACAGGTTAGGGAAGCCAAAAGTAGTGAGATAGAGAACAATTTTGCACCACCCCAATACAATTTTTCTCCCCAACCCAACTATGGGCTTTCGGGAAATTTTGATTGGTCACTTCCCCAGACAATCCATGTTATGGAAGGATGCCCTAATCTTTATGGGGGTAGCTATGGTGATGAGAATGTGAGTCCTCAATTTCAATACAATTCTTTTGGCACTTACAATCAGGGGTGGAGTGATCATCCCAATTTTTTGTGGGATCAATGGAATAACCAAGCTGGACCACCCAATTTCCAATATCATGGTCAGTTTGGTCCTCCAATGCCCAACCCTCCATTAAATCTCAATGGGCCACCTCTCCTTAAACCATATCACCAACCCCTTGAGTTTCAAAACATGGGTGAGGAGGCCAGACTGAATGAGCTTGAGAAATACATAGACCTTCTCACAACAAACCAAAATACCATAGAGAAGCAACTCTCTCAACTGATAACCATGGTGCAAGAGGAGGAAACGGGTACATTACCTAGTCAGCCTGAACTACCCCATCCCCAGTTTAATGATATTGAAAGTCCACCACCCCAGTTTGAGGTTAATGAGCATCATTCCCAACAAGCTGCTTTTCATGATGATTTATTTGTTGAGATTGAGTCTCCTCCAGATATTAGTGAAGCGAGGTTTGATGAGCTACCTGGAGAAGTCCACCTTTTGCCTGAAATTTTTTATTTTAGTGAGCCTAGTGAATTTATTGATTTAGAATCAGATTTTTATGATAACATAGAAAGCTAGGAAATTCGATCTCCCCCTCTCTCTTTGGAAAACTTAGATAATTGTCATTTTGAGGATTCCATTGTCTCACATGTTGATTTGTCCAAACCTCCTAGGTTTGACGATTTTATTGAGGAGGACAATGTTAGTCATAATGCCTTTCAAGCATATTTCCATGATCCTTATTTGGCAAACCAAGTTATGCAAAGAGCGGATAGTTGTATTGCTAGGATTGATTTGAGTAAGCCTCCAATTTTTTATGATTATTTAGATGAGGTTATTCATAATCCTCTTTATGCTTATTGTGATCCGTTTTTGATTGGTTTTTCAAAGAATGATAGGTGTTCTACATTGCAAATGGGAGAGAAGGGAAGAATTTATGGCCTGAGTTTTAATGCCTTCATTTTCCACTGTCCCATGAGGATAGATTTTTCTATTGGATATTTCTCAGTTGTGCTTAACGTCCATATTATTTCTCGCTTTACTAAAATTTATGGTCGAGTATTTTCTGGTCTGAAGCTATTTCTCCATTTACTGGCCATGGATTGAGATTTCTGTTGCTGCTCCTAGCACTTTTTGTAGAGCTCATGACTCTTCATGATCCTCTTTGTTGATTATATCCGGTAAACCCCTTCATCTCCTCCCTTGTCCTTATTCTTTCTTTTATGCATGCATTGAGGACACTGCATGAATTAAGTGTGGGGGGGGATGTTGGGCTTAATTGGTGAATTTTGATTGTGACAATAGTTTGGTTTTGTGCATATGTCTCTTTGATTGCAAAGCGAGAGAAAGAGGGAATTAGGTGTCCTAGCATGCGAAATAATAAAAAATCCATTTTCAAGGATGGTAATTGGTTTGTATCCGGTGAGAGGGATTGAATTGAAAAATATGAGCGTTATTTCATTTGATGGCTAGATTCCTCTATGTGTTTTATGGACCCTTTGATCTTTTGGCTAGTAGTTGAGACCAATTTGTTTGTGACAAGGCAAGGCATGAAAGTGGAAGTGAATGAGAAAAAAAAAGAAGCAAGGAACAGAAAAGAAAGTGGAATTCCTTGGGACTAGACAAGGCACTGTGCCTCATGAAGCAGGGTGACTTGATCGAAATTCTTTGGAAAGAAACTAAAAAAAAAAAAAAAAAAAAAACTCTTGCATCAATGTCTCAATGTCTTATGGATATATGCAAAAAGCGAAGCTACCAAGTATTTGGGTGTCTGGTGTATGCTCCACCATGTCATTCAGAGAACACTAGTGGAGTAGAAATAGAGTTTGTGGTTGAGAAAGAAAAAAATTTTTGCCTTAATGCCTGAAAAAAAAAAGTATGGTCAACAATACTCAATGCCTAAGTCTTTGGTTCCATCGATGCTATGGGGGGTTTACTTGAAGGTGAGTAGTGTTCAGAAAATATGAGGAGATCCCTTGAACTTGATGCATACTTGTTACTTGAATTGATGTGGGGTGATAAAATTCAAGTGTGGGGAACCTTTGGCTCCTTGATCTTTAGTTGAACACTTTTTGGGATTATGTACACTGTCCTACTTATGCTATGATTAAAATTTGCAGCATTCATTTACAATTGAATTTTGGGTGTATATTCACTGCAAACACCCACGAGACACAACTCGTCCACTAGGGGTAACCTAGGGGTTCAAAGGCTTGTTGCACATGCTAAGTGCAACCGTGATTCCTACGAAAGTGAGTTAGGATTTTCTACATTCTAGATTAGTTTTTCTTTTGCTTTACTTGAGGACAAGTAACGTTCAAGTGTGGGGGAATCTGATGAGCACATTTATGTGTGAAATCTTAGGGCATAAAGCATACATTTTACCATATTGGACAGAGTTACTCGGTGCTTTCTTATGCTTTTCAGGTTTTAGGTGAATTCTTGTGAAAATGGAGGAGATGATGCTAAGGAAATGTTTTTAAGGTGTTTAAAGGTGTTAATGGCTTGGATGCGTAGCCCATCGAGTCAGCTTCGGAACGGTTTAAACGACACATGATTCCAAGTTGAAACGAAGAAGTTACGACCGTTTCCGTAACGAAGCACGAAAATGGTCTATAGGGGTTTATTTGTAATTATTGACAGTCGGCTGGGGACAAAGTGAAGCGAAAGTTCAGATTGCAGGGGCCTTAACAAAATTATTAGAAGTTTCATTGCTTGTACCCCAAAGATTCCATTTGGAGGGCTCTGGACAGTCCAACTTCAACTTGAGATATCTTGGGCTCCCGAACTCCAAATTGGACGAAATTTGGGTCTATTTTGGGTGATTTTTTGCAAGGAACACAATGGTGAGGCCTATATAAGCACCCCATGCTCCATTTTTCCTGAAGAACAGAATGGGTATTTTATTTATTCTTGAAGGAATCATAGTCATCACCCTTATTCTCTCTCTCCTCCAACTTCTCAAGGGCACTCCTGGAATTCTACTTGGGATAGACTTATTTTGAAAGATATTCTCACCTATGGAAAGTTGAAAAATCAAAGATGCTTTGATTTTATTGCTTGGAGACGATATTTACAAAGAAAAGGAAGCACTTGTTAGAATTAGAAGTTTACTTTTCTAGAAATAGAAGGTCTATGTAAACAATCTTCTCTTCTTCTTCTTTCTATTTTTTTCTTTTTTCTTAGGATTCAAGGCATTGTAAAAGAGGAAGGAGAAGAGAATATTCTCTTTTCCTAGGGAATATTTCTCCTACACTTCCCTCTTCTCCCTTCTCTTCTCTTCCCCCTATAAATACCCCTTGCCCTTTGGGTTGTAAGAAGTTAGTTTTTTAGTTCAGTTTTTTAGTTAGTTTCTAGTTCAATTTTAATTCAGTTTTTTTAGTGTAATTTTTACTTCATTCACTTAGTGAAATTTTCTCTTCTTTTCTTATTTTTGGCTTAAGTTCTTAGTTTTGATTTCAAGTTCTTAGTTTTGATTTCATAAGTCTAGTTTAATGGTTGTAACAGTTTTAGTTTAAAGCTTCCTAGTCTAAGTAGGAATGATGACAAGACATGGAGATTTAGAAGAGGAAGCCATGGTGAGTTTATTCAAGTATTCAAGCACATCAAGGTATCTCATTCTCTAAACCCTTAATCTCAATCTCCTTTTCCTCTATCTCTCTCTATCTTCTTCTTCTTCTCCCTCTATTTCTTTTATTTTTTTTATATGGTTGTGGTATGTGGATGCACTTTTATTCTCTTATTTCTTTTTATGTGATTATGAAGTGTGGCTGCGTTTTTATTATTCCTTTCAATTCGCTTTAGTTTGATAGGTTAGATGCTCATGCGTTAGGACGTCAATTTAATCCCTTAATTTTGTTAGATGCTTATGAGTTAGGATGCATTAATTTTTATTAGTTTAATTTAACACTTTAATTTGGTCTACTTTGCATTACTTTTAAGTTAATTAAATAGAGTGGCATATATCTCCTCGTGTTCGACCCGTAGCTACGATTGACCCGTACGCTTGCGGTTTTATTTTAACTCAAACATCTCCATTCGTATGTAATTTTTTGGTAAAAAGCCAGACCATCATCATCATAAACAGCCACTTGATCCGAGAATTCATGATCAGCATTTATCTCAACACAGAGCCGGGCATAGGATAGCCGCTCTTGAGTCTTAGTCATCTTATCAGTGACTATCGGCCTCCCCAGGACACTGGCAATCGAGCTCAAGGCCTCCACATTACATAAATGAAAGGGGAGGTTGGGAAGGGTAACCCAAATAGGGATGGAGTTCAATTCCACCTTTTCAAGCATCATCCCTGGTTTCCAAGGCCGAAGGATTAAGGGTCTCCGTTGCACAATCCATGGCCCCCCTTCAAGAACTTTGGCTTTATCTTCCTCCAAATTGAACCGAAAAACAAAAAAGCCACTATCAAGGAGATTAATATCCACATGCCTAGAAATGCACCATTGTTTCAGCAAGACTTCCTTAACATAAGAAAAACTCGGTCTGCGACCAATGAAGTGCCCAAGAAGGGTGTTCTTCCACTTTGATAATTCTGTCCGTAACATAGCTGAAGAACATTGAGCAACACAGTTGCCCTCAATAAAATTTGGCTCAATAAAACTCAGTTCCAGACCTTCATTATTTAAAGAACTTGAAGAGGACTGAAAAAAAGATGCCCAAGATACTCCCTTCTTCACAGCCCCGTCATGTTGAACCAAACCCGAGCCAGCCACCACCACACCACCACCCGAGGAGGAGGCCCCACCACCAAAATCACCCCCTGCCGGACCTAAATCGCATAAGCCTTCCACAGTACCCCCACCTTCCCCCTCTCCCGGATTGGGAAAAGGAGGAAGACCATTAGCCGAAGCTAATGGCCTGCCGGCCATCACCAAACAAAGGAACCAAAAACCCCACTCTCAAATCGCCAGAGCTTCTCTCTCCTCACAAGAAAGAAAAATTCGCATAAGTTTTGTCATCTACTTGAAGGTCACGACCCTCAACCTTGGGATTATTTGGTGGCATTTCTATACTTTTTTGGGTATGGTATTTTCTAAAAAGTTTGTTTATCTCTTATTAGACGTGTAAATGCGATGTTGATGGTCTTGACCTTCGAATCGATACCTATTTTGGCATATGTTCATTTTTGGTTTAAACCAGACCAGGTGGGTCGTGTGGGGTTATTTGGGGGCATTTAGGTACTTTTTTTGTTTGGTATTTTCTAAAAAGTGTCATTATCTCTTATTAGACGTGTGGAGGAGATGTTGAGGGTCGTGACCTTTGAATTGATACCCATTTCGGTATATGTTCATATTCAGTTTAAATCAGACCGGGTGGGTCGTTTGGGGTTATTTGGGGTCATTTCTGAACTTTTTTGTATTTGGAATTTTTTAGAAACTGTCCTTATCGCTTATTAGATGTGTGGATGCGATGTTGAGGGTCGTGACCTTTGAATCGATACCTAATTCGGGATATGTTCATTTTCTGTTTAAACCAGACTGGGTGGGTCATTAGGGGTTATTTGAGGGCATTTCTGTACTTTTTTGGGTTTGGTATTTTCTAAAAAATGTCCTTATCTCTTATTAGATGTGTGGAGGAGATGTTGAGGGTCGTGACTTTCGAATCGATACCCATTTCGGCATATGTTCATTTTCAGTTTAAACCAAACCGGGTGGGTCGTTTTGGGTTATTTAGGGGCATTTCTAAACATTTTTGGGTTTGGAATTTTTTAAAAACTGTCCTTATCTCTTACTAGACTTGTGGATGCGATGTTAAGGGTCATGACCTTTGAATCAATACCTAATTCAGGATATGTTCATTTTCTATGTAAACCAGACCGGGTGGGTTGTGTGGGGTTATTTGGGGGCATTTCTGAAGATTTTTGGGTTTTGAATTTTTTAAAAACAGTCCTTATCTCTTATTAGACATGTGGATGCGATGTTAAGGGTCATGACCTGTGAATCGATACCAATTGTGGCATATGCTCATTTTCTGTTTTAACCAGACCGGGTGGGTCGTTTGGTGTTATTTTGGGGTATTTCTGAACTTTTTTGGTTTTGGATTATCTGAAAAGTGTCTTTATCTCTTATTAGACGTGTGGATGCGATGTTGAGGGTTGTGAGTTACGAATCGATACCTATTTCGACAAATGTTCATTTTCGTTTTAAACCATACCGGGTATGTCGTTTGGGGTTATTTGGGAGCAATTCTGTACTTTTTTTGGTCGGTATTTTTCAAAAAGTGTCATTATCTCTTATTAGACGTGTGGAGGAGATGTTGAGGGTTGGAACCTCCAAATCGATACCTATTTCGGCATATGTTCATTTTCGTTTTAAACCAGACCGATTGGGTCGTTTGGGGTTATTTGGTTGCATTTGTGTATTTTTTTGGGTTTGGTATTTTCTAAAAAGTGTGTTTATCTCTTATTAGACATGTAGATGCGATGTTAAGGGTCGTGACCTTCGAATCGATACCTATTTCGGCATATGTTCATTTTCGATGTAAACCAGACCGGGTGGGTCGTGTGGGGTTTTTTGGGGGCATTTCTGTACTTTTTTTTATTTGGTATTTTCTAAAAAGTGTCATTATCTCTTATTAGAGGTGTGGAGGAGATGTTGAGGGTCGTGACCTTCGAATCGATACCAATTTCGGCTTATGTTCATTTTCGGTTTAAACCAGACCGGGTGGGTCGTTTGGGGTTATTTGGGGGCATTTCTATGCTTTTTTTATTTAATATTTTCTAAAGAGTGTCATTATCTCTGATTAGACCTGTGGAGGAGATGTTGAGGGTCGAGACCTTCAAATCGATACCTATTTCGACTTATGTTCATGTCGTTTTTAGCCAGACCGGTTGGGTCGTATGGGGTTATTTGGTGGCATTTCTGTACTTTTTTGGGTTTGGTATTTTCTAAAAAGTTTGTTTATCTCTTATTAGACGTGTAGATGCGATGTTGAGGGTCGTGACCGTCGAATCGATACCTATTTCGGCATATGTTTTTTTTTGGTTTAAACCAGACCAGGTGGGTCGTGTGGGGTTATTTGGGGGCATTTCTGTACTTTTTTTGTTTGGTATTTTCTAAAAAATGTCCTTATCTCTTATTTGACGTGTGGATTCGATGTTGCGGGTTGTGACCTTCGAATCGATACCTATTTCGACATATGTTCATTTTCTGTTTAAACCAGACCGGGTGGGTCGTTTGGGGTTATTTATGGGCATTTCTGAACTTTTTTGGGTTTGGAATTTTTTGAAAACTATCCTTATCTCTTATTAGACGTGTGGATGCGATGTTAAGGGTTGTGACCTTTGAATCGATACCTATTTTGGCATATGTTCATTTTCTATTTAAACTAGATCGGGTGGGTCGTTTGGGGTTATTTGGGGGCATTTTTGTACTTTTATGATTTGGGATTATCTAAAAAGTGTCCTTATCTCTTATTAGACGTGTGGATGCGATGTTGAGGGTCGTGACTTACGAATCGATACCTATTTCGACAAATGTTCATTTTCGTTTTAAACCATACCGGGTATGTCGTTTGGGGTTATTTGGGAGCATTTCTGTACTTTTTTTGGTTGGTATTTTCTAAAAAGTGTCATTATCTCTTATTAGACGTGTGGAGGAGATGTTGAGGGTCGTGACCTCCAAATCGATACCTATTTTGGCATATGTTCATTTTCGTTTTAAACCAGACCGGTTGGGTCGTTTGGGGTTATTTGGTGGCATTTATGTACTTTTTTGGGTTTGGTATTTTCTAAAAAGTGTGTTTATCTCTTATTAGACGTGTAGATGCGATGTTAAGGGTCGTGACCTTCGAATCGATACCTATTTCGGCATATGTTCATTTTCGGTGTAAACCAGACCGGGTGGGTCGTGTGGGGTTATTTGGGGGCATTTCTGTACTTTTTTATTTGGTATTTTCTAAAAAGTGTCTTTATCTCTTATTAGACGTGTGGATGTGATGTTGGGGGTCGTGAGCTTCGAATCGATACCTATTTCGGCATATGTTCATTTTCGGTTTAAACCAGACGGGGTGGGTCGTTTGGGGTTATTTGGGGGCATTTCTTTACTTTTTTTGATTGGTATTTTTAAAAAAGTGTCCTTATCTCTTATTAGATGTGTGGAGGAGATGTTGAGGGTCGTGACCTTTGAATCGATACCTATTTTGGCATATGTTCATTTTCGGTTTAAACCAGACCGGGTGGGTCGTTTGGGGTTATTTGGGGGCATTTCTGTACTTTTTTTTATTTGGTATTTTCTAAAAAGTGTCATTATCTCTTATTAGACGTGTGGATGCGATGTTGAGGGTCGTGACCTTTGAATCGATACCTATTTCGGCATATGTTCATTTTCAGTTTAAACCAGACCTGGGTGGGTCATTAGGGGTTATTTGAGGGCATTTCTGTACTTTTTTGGGTTTGGTATTTTCTAAAAAATGTCCTTATCTCTTATTAGATGTGTGGAGGAGATGTTGAGGGTCGTGACCTTTGAATCGATACCTATTTTGGCATATGTTCATTTTCGGTTTAAACCAGACCGGGTGGGTTGTTTGGGGTTATTTGGGGGCATTTCTGTACTTTTTTGGGTTTGGTATTTTTTAAAAAGTGTCCTTATCTCTTATTAGACGTGTGGATGCGATGTTGAGGGTCATGACCTTTGAATCGATACCTATTTCAGCATATGTTCATTTTTTATTTAAACCAGACCGGGTGGGTCGTTTGGGGTTATTTGGGGGCATTTCTGAACATTTTTGGGTTTGGAATTTTTTAAAAACTGTCCTTATCTCTTATTAAACATGTGGATGTGATGTTAAGGGTCATGACCTTTGAATCGATACCTATTTTGGCATATGTTCATTTTCGTTTTAAACCAGACCGGGTGGGTCGTTTGGGGTTATTTGGGGGCATTTCTGTACTTTTGTGGTTTGGTATTATCTAAAAAGTGTCCTTATCTCTTATTATACATGTGGATGCGATGTTGAGGGTCGTGACTTACGAATCGATACCTATTTCGACAAATGTTCATTTTCGTTTTAAACCATACCGGGTAAGTCGTTTTGGGTTATTTGGGAGCAATTCTGTACTTTTTTTGGTTGGTATTTTCTAAAAAGTGTCATTATCTCTTATTAGACGTGTGGAGGAGATGTTGAGGGTCGTGACCTCCAAATCGATACCTATTTTGGCATATGTTCATTTTCGTTTTAAACCAGACCGGTTGGGTCGTTTGGGGTTATTTGGTGGCATTTATGTACTTTTTTGGGTTTGGTATTTTCTAAAAAGTGTGTTTATCTCTTATTAGACGTGTAGATGCGATGTTAAGGGTTGTGACCTTCGAATCGATACCTATTTTGGCATATGTTCATTTTCGGTGTAAACCAAACCGGGTGGGTCGTGTGGGGTTATTTGGGGGCATTTCTGTACTTTTTGTTATTTGGTATTTTCTAAAAAGTGTCATTATCTCTTATTAGAGGTGTGGAGGAGATGTTGAGGGTCGTGACCTTCGAATCAATACCAATTTCGGCTTATGTTCATTTTCGGTGTAAACCAGACCGGGTGGGTCGTGTGGGGTTATTTGGGGGCATTTTTGTATTTTTTTTATTTATTATTTTCTAAAGAGTGTCGTTATCTCTGATTAGACGTGTGGAGGAGATGTTGAGGGTCGGGACCTTCAAATCGATACCTATTTCGGCATATGTTCATTTTCGTTTTAAGCCAAACTGGTTGGGTCGTATGGGGTTATTTGGTGGCATTTCTGTACTTTTTTGGGTTTGGTATTTTCTAAAAAGTTTGTTTATCTCTTATTAGACGTGTAGATGCGATGTTGAGGGTCGTGACCGTCGAATCGATTCCTATTTCGGCATATGTTCATTTTCGGTTTAAACCAGACCAGGTGGGTCGTGTGGGGTTATTTGGGGGCATTTCTGTACTTTTTTTGTTTGGTATTTTCTAAAAAGTGTCATTATCTCTTATTAGACGTGTGGAGGAGATGTTGAGGGTCGTGACCTTCGAATTGATACCTATTTCGGCATATGTTCATTTTCAGTTTAAAGCAGACCGGGTGGGTCGTTTGGGGTTATTTGGGGGCATTTCTGAACTTTTTTGGGTTTGGAATTTTTTAAAAACAGTCCTTATCACTTATTAGACATGTGGATGCGATGTTAAGGGTCGTGACCTTTGAATCGATACCTATTTCGGCATAGGTTCATTTTCTGTTTAAACCAGACCGGGTGGGTCGTTTGGGGTTATTTGGGGGCATTTCTGTACTTTTATGGTTTGGTATTATCTAAAAAGTGTCCTTATCTCTTTTTAGACGTGTGGATGCGATGTTGAGGGTCGTGACTTACGAATCGATACCTATTTCGACAAATGTTCATATTCGTTTTAAACCATACCGAGTATGTCGTTTTGGGTTATTTGGGAGCAATTCTGTACTTTTTTTGGTCGGTATTTTCTAAAAAGTGTCATTATCTCTTATTAGACGTGTGGAGGAGATGTTGAGGGTCGTGACCTCCAAATCGATTCCTATTTCGGCATATGTTCATTTTCGTTTTAAACCAGATCGGTTGGGTCGTTTGGGGCTATTTGGTGGCATTTATGTACTTTTTTGGGTTTGGTATTTTCTAAAAAGTGTGTTTATCTCTTATTAGACATGTAGATGCGATGTTAAGGGTCGTGACCTTCGAATCGATACCTATTGTGGCATATGTTCATTTTCGGTGTAAATCAGACCGGGTGGGTCGTGTGGGGTTATTTGGGGGCATTTCTATACTTTTTTTTATTTGGTATTTTCTAAAAAGTGTCATTATCTCTTATTAGAGGTGTGGAGGAGATGTTGAGGGTCGTGACCTTCGAATCAATACCAATTTCGGCTTATGTTCATTTTCAATTTAAACCAGACCGGGTGGGTCGT
Organism: Telopea speciosissima; assembly: GCF_018873765.1. Lineage (NCBI taxonomy): Eukaryota > Viridiplantae > Streptophyta > Magnoliopsida > Proteales > Proteaceae > Telopea > Telopea speciosissima. The sequence goes on from NW_025317417.1 coordinate 65,887, forward strand.
TTGGGGTTATTTGGGGGCATTTCTGTACTTTTTTTTATTTATTATTTTCTAAAGAGTGTCGTTATCTCTGATTAGACGTGTGGAGGAGATGTTGAGGGTCGGGACCTTCAAATCGATACCTATTTCGGCATATGTTCATTTTCAATTTAAACCAGACCGGGTGGGTCGTTTGGGGTTATTTGGGGGCATTTCTGTACTTTTTTGGGTTTGGTATTTTCTAAAAAGTTTGTTTATCTCTTATTAGACGTGTAGATGCGATGTTGAGGGTCGTGACCGTCGAATCGATTCCTATTTCGGCATATGTTCATTTTCGGTTTAAACCAGACCAGGTGGGTCGTGTGGGGTTATTTGGGGGCATTTCTGTACTTTTTTTGTTTGGTATTTTCTAAAAAGTGTCATTATCTCTTATTAGACGTGTGGAGGAGATGTTGAGGGTCGTGACCTTCGAATTGATACCTATTTTGGCATATGTTTATTTTCAGTTTAAAGCAGACCGGGTGGGTCGTTTGGGGTTATTTGGGGGCATTTCTGAACTTTTTTGGGTTTGGAATTTTTTAAAAATAGTCCTTATCACTTATTAGACATGTGGATATGATGTTAAGGGTCGTGACCTTTGAATCGATACCCATTTCGGCATAGGTTCATTTTCTGTTTAAACCAGACCGGGTGGGTCGTTTGGGGTTATTTGGGGGCATTTCTGTACTTTTATGGTTTGGTATTATCTAAAAAGTGTCCTTATCTCTTATTATACGTGTGGATGCGATGTTGAGGGTCGTGACTTACGAATCGATACCTATTTCGACAAATGTTCATTTTCGTTTTAAACAATACCGGGTAAGTCGTTTTGGGTTATTTGGGAGTAATTCTGTACTTTTTTTGGTTGGTATTTTCTAAAAAGTGTCATTATCTCTTATTAGACGTGTGGAGGAGATGTTGAGGGTCGTGACCTCCAAATCGATACCTATTTCGGCATATGTTCATTTTCGTTTTAAACCAGACCGGTTGGGTCGTTTGGGGTTATTTGGTGGCATTTATGTACTTTTTTGGGTTTGGTATTTTCTAAAAAGTGTGTTTATCTCTTATTAGACGTGTAGATGCGATGTTAAGGGTCGTGACCTTCGAATCGATACCTATTTTGGCATATGTTCATTTTCGGTTTAAACCAGACCAGGTGGGTCGTGTGGGGTTATTTGGGGGCATTTCTGTACTTTTTTTATTTGGTATTTTCTAAAAAGTGTCATTATCTCTTATTAGACGTGTGGAGGAGATGTTGAGGGTCGTGACCTTCGAATCGATACCTATTTTGGCATATGTTCATTTTCGGTTTAAACCAGACCGGGTGGGTCGTTTGGGGTTATTTGGGGGCATTTCTGAACTTTTTTGGGTTTGGAATTTTTTAAAAAGTGTCCTTATCTCTTATTAGACGTGTGGATGCGATGTTAAGGGTTGTGACCTTTGAATCGATACCTATTTTGGCATATGTTCATTTTCTATTTAAACCAGACCGGGTGGGTCGTTTGGGGTTATTTGGGGGCATTTCTGTACTTTTATGGTTTGGTATTATCTAAAAAGTGTCCTTATCTCTTATTATACGTGTGGATGCGATGTTGAGGGTCGTGACTTACGAATCGATACCTATTTCGACAAATGTTCATTTTCATTTTAAACAATACCGGGTAAGTCGTTTTGGGTTATTTGGGAGTAATTCTCTACTTTTTTTGGTTGGTATTTTCTAAAAAGTGTCATTATCTCTTATTAGACGTGTGGAGGAGATGTTGAGGGTCGTGACCTCCAAATCGATACCTATTTCGGCATATGTTCATTTTCGTTTTAAACCAGACCGGTTGGGTCGTTTGGGGTTATTTGGTGGCATTTATGTACTTTTTTGGGTTTGGTATTTTCTAAAAAGTGTGTTTATCTCTTATTAGACGTGTAGATGCGATGTTAAGGGTCGTGACCTTCGAATCGATACCTATTTTGGCATATGTTCATTTTCGGTTTAAACCAGACCGGGTGGGTCGTGTGGGGTTATTTGGGGGCATTTCTGTATTTTTTTTATTTGGTATTTTCTAAAAAGTGTCTTTATCTCTTATTAGACGTGTGGATGTGATGTTGGGGGTCGTGAGCTTCGAATCGATACCTATTTCGGCATATGTTCATTTTCGGTTTAAACCAGACGGGGTGGGTCGTTTGGGGTTATTTGGGGGCATTTCTTTACTTTTTTTTATTGGTATTTTTTAAAAAGTGTCCTTATCTCTTATTAGATGTGTGGAGGAGATGTTGAGGGTCGTGACCTTCGAATCGATACCCATTTCGGCATATGTTCATCTTCAGTTTAAACCAGACCGGGTGGGTCGTTTGGGGTTATTTGGGGTCATTTCTGAACTTTTTTATATTTGGAATTTTTTATAAACTGTCCTTATCTCTTATTAGATGTGTGGATGCGATGTTGAGGGTCATGACCTTTGAATCAATACCTAATTCGGTATATGTTCATTTTCTATTTAAACCAAACTGGGTGGGTCGTTTGGGGTTATTTGGGGGCATTTCTGTACTTGTTTGGGTTTGGTATTTTCTAAAAAATGTCCTTATCTCTTATTAGACGTGTGGAGGAGATGTTGAGGGTCGTGACCTTCGAATCGATACCTATTTCGGCATATGTTCATTTTCGGTTTAAACCAAACCGGGTGGGTCGTTTGGGGTTATTTGGGGGCATTTCTGAACTTTTTTGGGTTTGGAATTTTTTAAAAACTGTCCTTATCTCTTATTAGACGTGTGGATGCGATGTTGAGGGTCATGACCTTTGAATCGATACCTATTTCGGCATATGTTCATTTTCTGTTTAAACCAGACCGGGTGGGTCGTTTGGGGTTATTTTGGGGCATTTGTGAACTTTTTTGGTTTGGGATTATCTAAAAAGTGGCCTTATCTCTTATTAAACGTGTTGATGCGATGTTGAGGGTTGTGACCTTTGAATCGATACCAATTTTTACATATGTTCATTTTCTGTTTAAACCAGACCGGGTGGGTCATTTGGGGTTATTTTGGGGCATTTCTGAACTTTTTTGGTTTGGGATTTTCTAAAAAGTATCCTTATCTCTTATTAGACGTGTGGATGCGATGTTGAGGGCCGTGAGTTACGAATCGATACCTATTTCAAGAAATGTTCATTTTCGTTTTAAACCATACAGGGTATGTCGTTTGGGGTTATTTGGGAGCAATTCTGTACTTTTTTTGGTTGGTATTTTCTAAAAAGTGTCATTGTCTCTTATTAGATGTGTGGAGGAGATGTTGAGGGTCGTGACCTCCAAATCGATACCTATTTTGGCATATGTTCATTTTCATTTTAAACTAGACCGGTTGGGTCGTTTGGGGTTATTTGGTGGCATTTATGTACTTTTTTGGGTTTGGTATTTACTAAAAAGTGTGTTTATCTCTTTTTCGACTTGTAGATGCGATGTTGTGGGTTGTGACCTTCGAATCGATACCTATTTTGGCATATGTTAGTTTTTGGTTTAAACCAGACCGGGTGGTTCGTGTGGGGTTCTTTGGGGGCATTTCTATACTTTTTTTGTTTGGTATTTTCTAAAAAGTGTCTTTATCTCTTATTAGACGTGTGGATGTGATGTTGGGGGTCGTGAGCTTCGAATCGATACCTATTTTGGCATATGTTCATTTTCGGTTTAAACTAGATGGGGGGTCATTTGGGGTTTTTTGGGGGCATTTCTATACTTTCTTTTATTTGTATATTTTAAAAAGTGTCCTTCTCTCTTATTAGATGTGTGGAGGAGAAGTTGAGGGTCGTGACCTTTGAATCGATACCAATTTCGGCATATGTTCATTTTCAGTTTAAACCAGACCGGGTGGGTCGTTTGGGGTTATTTGGGGGCATTTCTGAACTTTTTTGTATTGGAATTTTTTAAAAAGTGTCCTTATCTCTTATTAGACGTGTGGATGCGATGTTGAGGGTCGTGACCTTTGAATCGATACCTATTTTGGCATATGTTCATTTTCGGTTTAAACCAGACCGGGTGGGTCGTTTGGGGTTATTTGGGGGCATTTCTGTACTTTTTTGGGTTTGGTATTTTCTAAAAAGTGTCCTTATCTCTTATTAGACGTGTGGAGGAGATGTTGAGGGTCGTGACCTTCGAATCAATACCCATTTCGGCATATGTTCATTTTCAGTTTAAACCAGACCGGGTGGGTCGTTTGGGGTTATTTGGGGGCATTTCTGTACTTTTTTGGGTTTGGAATTTTTTAAAAAGTGTCCTTATCTCTTATTAGACGTGTGGATGTGATGTTGAGGGTCGTGACCTTTGAATCGATACCTAATTCAGGATATGTTCATTTTCTGTTTAAAACAGTCCGGGTGGGTTATTTGGGGTTATTTGGGGGCATTTCTGAACTTTTTTGGGTTTGGAATTTTTTAAAAATTGTCCTTCTCTCTTGTTAGACGTGTGGATGCGATGTTACGGGTGTTGACCTTTGAATCGATACCTATTTCGGCATATGTTCATTTTCTGTTTAAAGCAGACCGGGTGGGTCGTTTGGGGTAATTTTGGGGCATTTCTGAACTTTTTTGGTTTGGGATTATCTAAAAAGTGTCCTTATCTCTTATTAGACGTGTGGATGCGATGTTGAGGGTCGTGACATACGAATCGATACCTATTTCAACAAATGTTCATTTTCGTTTTAAACCATACCGGGTATTTCGTTTGGGGTTATTTGGGAGCAATTCTGTACTTTTTTTTGTTGGTATTTTCTAAAAAGTTTCACTATCTCTTATTAGATGTGTGGAGGAGATGTTGAGGGTCGTGACCTCCAAATCGATACCTATTTCGGCATATGTTCATTTTCATTTTAAGCCAGACTGGTTGGGTCGTTTGGGGTTATTTGGTGGCATTAATGTACTTTTTTGGGTTTGGCATTTTCTAAAAAGTATGTTTATCACTTATTCGACGTGTAGATACGATGTTAAGGGTCGTGACCTTCGAATCGATACCTATTTTGGCATATGTTCATTTTCGATTTAAACCAGACCGGGTGGGTCGTGTGGGGTTATTTGGGGGCATTTGTATACTTTTTGTCTTTGGTATTTTCTAAAAAGTGTCCTTATCTCTTATTAGACGTGTGGATGTGATGTTGAGGGTCGTGACCTTCAAATCGATACCTATTTCGGCATATGTTCATTTTCGGTTTAAACCAGACCGGGTGGGTCGTTTGGGGTTATTTGGGGGCATTTCTATACTTTTTTTGGTTTGGTATTTTCTAAAAAGTGTTCTTATCTCTTATTAGACGTGTGGATGATATGTTGAGGGTCGTGACCTTCGAATCGATACCTATTTAGGCATATGTTCATTTTCGGTTTAAACCAGACCAGGTGGGTCGTTTGGGGTTATTTGGGGGCATTTCTGTATTTTTTTGGGTTTGGTATTTTTTAAAAAGTGTCCTTATCTCTTATTAGACGTGTGGATGCGATGTTGAGGGTCATGACCTTTGAATCGATACCTATTTTGGCATATGTTCATTTTCTGTTTAAACCGGACCGGGTGGGTTGTTTGGGGTTATTTGGGGGCATTTCTGAACTTTTTTGGGTTTGGAATTTTTTAAAAACTGTCCTTATCTCTTATTAGACGTGTGGATGCGATGTTAAGGGTTGTGACCTTTGAATCGATACCAATTTTGGCATATGTTCATTTTCTGTTTAAACCAGACCGGGTGGGTCGTTTGGGGTTATTTGGTGGCATTTATGTACTTTTATGGTTTGGGATTATCTAAAAAGTGTTCTTATCTCTTATTATACGTGTGGATGCGATGTTGAGAGCCATGACTTACGAATCGATACCTATTTCGACAAATGTTCATTTTCATTTTAAACCATACCGGGTATGTCGTTTGGGGTTATTTGGGAGCAATTCTGTACTTTTTTTGGTTGGTATTTTCTAAAAAGTGTCATTATCTCTTATTAGACGTGTGGAGGAGATGTTGAGGGTCGTGACCTCCAAATCGATACCTATTTCGGCATATGTTCATTTTCTGTTTAAACCAGACCGAGTGGGTCGTTTGGGATAGTTTTGGGGCATTTCTGAACTTTTTTGGTTTGGGATTATCTAAAAAGTGTCCTTATGTCTTATTAGACATGTGGATGCGATGTTGAGGGTCATGACTTACGAATCGATACCTATTTCAACAAATGTTCATTTTCGTTTTAAACCATACCGGGTATGTCGTTTGGGGTTATTTGGGGGCATTTCTGTACTTTTTTTGGTTGGTATTTTCTAAAAAGTGTCATTATCTCTTATTAGACGTGTGGAGGAGATGTTGAGGGTCGTGACCTCCAAATCGATACCTATTTCGGCATATGTTCATTTTCATTTTAAACCAGGCCGGTTGGGTCGTTTGGGGTTATTTGGTGGCATTTATGTATTTTTTTGGGTTTGGTATTATCTAAAAAGTGTCTTTATCTCTTATTAGACGTGTGGATGTGATGTTGGTGGTCGTCAGTTTCGAATCGATACCTATTTCGGCATATGTTCATTTTCGGTTTAAACCAGACGGGGGGGTTGTTTGGGGTTATCTGGGGGTATTTCTATACTTTTTTTTATTGGTATATTATCAAAAGTTTCCTTATCTCTTATTAGATGTGTGGAGGAGATGTTGAGGGTCGTGACCTTTGAGTTGATACCCATTTCGGCATATGTTCATTTTCAGTTTAAACCAGACCAGGTGGGTCATTTGGGGTTATTTGGGGTCATTTCTAAACTTTTTTGTATTTGTAATTTTTTAAAAACTGTCCTTATCTCTTATTAGATGTGTGGATGCGATGTTGAGGGTCGTGGCCATTGAATCGATACCTAATTCGGGATATGTTCATTTTCTGTTTAAACCAGACTGGGTGGGTCGTTTGCGGTTATTTGGGGGCATTTCTATACTTTTTTGGGTTTGGTATTTTCTAAAAAATGTCCTTATCTCTTATTATATGTGTGGAGGAGATGTTGAGGGTCGTGACCTTCGAATCGATACCTATTTTGGCATATGTTCATTTTTGTTTAAACCAGACCAGGTGGGTCATTTGGGGTTATTTGGGGGCATTTCTGTACTTTTTTGGGTTTGGTATTTTTCTAAAAAGTGTCCTTATCTCTTATTAGACGTGTGGATGCGATGTTGAGGGTCGTGACCTTTGAATCGATACCTATTTCGGCATATGTTCATTTTTTGTTTAAACCAGACCGGGTGGGTCGTTTGGGGTTATTTGGGGGCATTTCTGAACTTTTTTGGGTTTGAAATTTTTTAAAAACTGTCCTTATCTCTTGTTAGACGTGTGGATGCGATGTTAAGGGTCGGGACCTTTGAATCGATACCAATTTCAGCATATGTTCATTTTTTGTTTAAACCAGACCGGGTGGGTCGTTTGGGGTTATTTTGGGGCATTTCTGAACTTTTTTGATTTGGGATTATCTAAAAAGTGTCCTTATCTCTTATTAGACGTGTGGATGCGATGTTGAGGGTCGTGACTTACGAATCGATACCTATTTCGACAAATGTTCATTTTCGTTTTAAACCATACCGGGTATGTCGTTTGGGGTTATTTGGGAGCAATTCTGTACTTTTTTTGGTTGGTATTTGCTAAAAAGTGTCATTATCTCATATTAGATGTGTGGAGGAGATGTTGAGGGTCGTGACCTCAAAATCTATACCTATTTTGGCATATGTTCATATTCATTTTAAACCAGACCGGTTGGGTCGTTTGGGGTTATTTTGTGGCATTTATGTACTTTTTTGGGTTTGGTAATTTCTAAAAAGTGTGTTTATCTCTTATTCGATGTGTAGATGCGATGTTAAGGGTCGTGACCTTCGAATCGATACCTATTTCGGCATATGTTCATTTTCAGTTTAAACCAGACCGTGTGGGACATTTGGGGTTATTTAGGGGCATTTCTGAACCTTTTTGGGTTTGGAATTTTTTAAAAAGTGTCCTTATCTCTTATTAGACGTGTGGATGCGATGTTGAGGGTCGTGACCTTTGAATCGATACCTATTTTGGCATATGTTCATTTTCTATTTAAACTAGGCAGGGTGGGTTGTTTGGGGTTATTTGGGGGCGTTTCTGAACTTTTTTGGGTTTGAAATTTTTTAAAAACTGTCCTTATCTCTTATTAGACATGTGGATGCGATGTTAAGGGTCGTGACCTTTGAATCGATACCTATTTCGGCATATGTTCATTTTCGGTTTAAACCAGACCGGGTGGGTCGTTTGGGGTTGTTTGGGGGCATTTCTGTACTTTTTTGGTTTGGTATTATCTAAAAAGTGTCCTTATCTCTTATTAGACGTGTGGATGCGATGTTGAGGGTCGTGACTTACGAATCGATACCTATTTCGGCATATGTTCATTTTCGGTTTAAACCAGATCTGGGTGGGTCGTTTTGGGTTATTTGGGGGCATTTCTGTACTTTTTTGGGTTGGTATTTTCTAAAAAATGTCATTATCTCTTATTAGATGTGTGGAGGAGATGTTGAGGGTCGTGACCTCCAAATTGATACCTATTTCGGCATATGTTTATTTTCGTTTTAAGCCAGACCGGGTGGGTCGTTTGGGGTTATTTGGGGGCATTTATGTACTTTTTTGGGTTTGGTATTTTCTAAAAAGTGTCTTTATCTCTTATTAGACGTGTAGATACGATGTTGAGGGTCGTGACTTTCGAATCGATACCTATTTCGGCATATGTTCATTTTCGTTTTAAACCAGACCGGGTGGGTCGTGTGGGGTTATTTGGGGGCATTTGTATACTTTTTGTCTTTGGTATTTTCTAAAAAGTGTCTTTATCTCTTATTAGACGTGTGGATGTGATGTTGGGGGTCGTGACCTTCGAATCGATACCTATTTCGGCATATGTTCATTTTCGGTTTAAACCAGACGAGGGAGGGGGGTCATTTGGGGTTATTTGGGGGCATTTCTATACTTTTTTTGATTGGTTTAATTTAAAAAGTGTCCCTAACTCTTATTAGATGTGTGGAGGAGATGTTGAGGGTAGTGAACTTTGAGTCGATACCCATTTCAGCATATGTTCATTTTCAGTTTAAACCAGACCAGGTGGGTCGTTTGGGGTTATTTGGGGTCATTTCTAAAATTTTTTGTATTTGCAATTTTCTAAAAAGTGTCCTTATCTGTTATTAGACGTGTGGAGGCTATGTTGAGGGTCGTGACCTTTGAATCGATACCTATTTCGGCATATGTTCATTTTCGATTTAAACCGTACCAGGTGGGTCGTTTGGGGTTATTTGGGGGCATTTCTGTACTTTTTAGGGTTTGTTATTTTCTAAAAAATGTCCTTATCTCTTATTAGATGTGTGGAGGATTTGTTGAGGGTCGTGACCTTCGAATCGATACCTAGTTCGGCATATGTTCATTTTCGGTTTAAACCAGACCGGGTGGGTCGTTTGGGGTTATTTAGGGGCATTTCTGAACCTTTTTGGGTTTGGAATTTTTTAAAAACTGTCCTTATCTCTTACTCAACGTGTCGATGCGATGTTGAGGGTCGTGACCTTTGAATCGATACCTAATTCAGGATATGTTCATTTTCTGTTTAAACTAGACCGGGTGGGTTGTTTGGGGTTATTTTGGGGCATTTCTGAACTTTTTGGGTTTGGAATTTTTTAAAAACTGTCCTTATCTCTTATTAGACGTGGGGATGCGATGTTAAGGGTCATGACCTTTGAATCGATACTAATTTTGGCATATGGTCATTTTCTGTTTAAAGCAGATCGGGTGGGTCGTTTGGGGTTATTTGGGGGCATTTTTGTACTTTTATGGTTTGGGATTATCTAAAAAGTGTCATTATCTCTTATTAGACGTGTGGATGCGATGTTGGGGTCGTGACTTATGAATCGATACCTATTTCGACAAATGTTCATTTTCGTTTTAAACCATACCGGGTATGTCGTTTGGGGTCATTTGGGAGCAATTCTGTACTTTTTTTGGTTGGTATTTTCTAAAAAGTGTCATTATCTCTTATTAGACGTGTGGAGGAGATGTTGAGGGTCGTGACCTCCAAATCGATACCTATTTCGGCATATGTTCATTTTCGGTTTAAACCAGACCGGGTGGGTCGTGTGGGGTTATTTGGAGGCATGTCTATACTTTTTTGGGTTTGGTATTTTCTAAAAAGTGTCTTTATCTCTTATTAGACGTGTGGATGTGATGTTAAGGGTCGTGACCTTCGAATCGATACCTATTTTGGCATATGTTCATTTTCGGTTTAAACCAGACCGGGTGGGTCGTGTGGGGTTATTTGGGGGCATTTCTATACTTTTTTTTATTGGTATATTTTAAAAAGTGTCCTTATCTCTTATTAGATGTGTGGAGGAGATGTTGGGGGTCGGGCCTTCAAATCGATACCTATTTGGGCTTATGTTCATTTTCGTTTTAAGCCAGACCGGTTGGGTCGTATTGGGTTATTTGGTGGCATTTCTGTACTTTTTTGGGTTTGGTATTTTCTAAAAAGTTTGTTTATCTCTTATTAGACGTGTAGATGCGATGTTGAGGGTCGTGACCGTCGAATCGATACCTATTTCGGCATATGTTCATTTTCGGTTTAAACCAGACCAGGTGGGTCGTGTGGGGTTATTTGGGGGCATTTCTGTACTTTTTTTGTTTGGTATTTTCTAAAAAGTGTCATTATCTCTTATTAGACGTGTGGAGGAGATGTTGAGGGTCGTGACCTTCGAATCGATACCTATTTCGGCATATGTTCATTTTCGGTTTAAACCAGACCGGGTGGGTCGTTTGGGGTTATTTGGGGGCATTTATACACTTTTTTGGGTTTGAGATTTTCTAAAAAGTGTCCTTATCTCTTATTAGACATGTGGATGGGATGTTGAGGGTCGTGACCTTTGAATCGATACCTATTTCGGCATATGTTCATTTTTGGTTTAAACCAGACCGGGTGGGTCGTTTGGGGTTATTTGGGGGCATTTCTATTCTTTTTTGGGTTTGGTATATTTTAAAAAGTCTCCTTATCTCTTATTACATGTGTGGAGGAGATGTTGAGGGTCGTGACGTTTGAGTAGGTACCCATTTCGGCATATGTTCATTTTCGTTTAAAGGACGGGTGGGTCGTTTGGGGTTATTTGGGGTCATTTATAAACTTTTTTGTATTTGCAATTTTTAAAAACTGTCCTTGTCTCTTATTAGATGTGTGGATGCGATGTTGAGGGTCGTGACCTTTGAATCAATACCTAATTCGGGATATGTTCATTTTCGTTTTAAACCAGACCGGGTGGGTCGTTTGGGGTTATTTGGGGGCATTTATGTACTTTTTTGGGTTTGGTATTTTCTAAAAATGTCATTATCTCTTATTAGATGTGTGGAGGAGATGTTGAGGGTCGTTTGGGGTTATTTTGGGGCATTTCTATACTTTTTTTATTGGTATATTTTAAAAAGTGTCCTTATCTCTTATTAGATGTGTGGAGGAGAGGTTGAGGGTTGGGCCTTCAAATCGATACCTATTTTGGCATATGTTCATTTTCGTTTTAAGCCAGACCAGTTTGGTCGTATTGGGTTATTTGGTGGCATTTCTGTACTTTTTAGGTTTTGGTATTTTCTAAAAAGTTTGTTTATCTCTTATTGGACGTGTATATGCGATGTTGAGGGTCGTGACCGTCGAATCGATACCTATTTCGACATATGTTCATTTTTGGTTTAAACCAGACCAGGTGGGTCGTGTGGGGTTATTTGGGGGCATTTCTGTACTTTTTTTGTTTGGTATTTTCTAAAAAGTGTCATTATCTCTTATTAGATGTGTGGAGGAGATGTTGAGGGTCGTGACCTTCGAATCGATACCCATTTCGGCATATGTTCATTTTCAGTTTAAACCAGACCGGGTGGGTCGTTTGGGGTTATTTGGGGGGATTTCTGAACTTTTTTGGGTTTGGAATTTTTTAAAAACAGTCCTTATGTCTTACTAGACGTGTGGATGCGATGTTAAGGGTTGTGACCTTTGAATCGATACCTAATTGGGCATATGTTCATTTTCTGTTTAAACCAGACCGAGTGGGTCGTTTGGGGTTATTTGGGGGCATTTCTGTACTTTTTTGGTTTGTGATTATCTAAAAAGTTTCCTTATCTCTTATTAGACGTGTGGATGCGATGTTGAGGGTCGTGACTTACGAGTCGATACCTATTTCGACAAATGTTCATTTTCGTTTTAAACCATACTGGGTATGTCGTTTGGGGTTATTTGGGAGCAATTCTGTACTTTTTTTTGTTGGTATTTTATAAAATGTGTCATTATCTTTTATTAGATGTGTGGAGGAGATGTTGAGGGTCGTGACCTCCAAATCGATACCTATTTGGGAATATGTTCATTTTCGTTTTAAACCCGACCGGTTGGGTCGTTTGGGGTTATTTGGTGGCATTTATGTACTTTTTTGGGTTTGGTATTTTCTAAAAAGTGTGTTTATCTCTTATTTGACGTGTAGATACGATGTTAAGGGTCGTGACCGTCGAATCGATACCTATTTCGGCATATGTTCATTTTTAGTTTAAACCAGACTGGGTGGGTCGTGTGGGGTTATTTGGGGGCATTTCTGTACTTTTTTTGTTTGGTATTTTCTAAAAAGTGTCTTTATCTCTTACTAGACGTGTGGATGTGATGTTGAGGGTCGTGACCTTCGAATCGATACCTATTTTGGCATATGTTCATTTTCGATTTAAACCAGACCGGGTGGGTCGTTTGGGGTTATTTGGGGGCATTTCTATACTTTTTTGAGTTTGGTATTTTTTAAAAAGTGTCCTTATCTCTTATTAGACGTGTGGAGGAGATGTTGAGGGTCGTGACCTCCAAATCGATACGTATTTCGGCATATGTTCATTTTCTATTTAAACCAGACCGGGTGGGTCGTTTGGGGTAATTTTGGGACATTTCTAAACTTTTTTGGTTTGGGATTATCTAAAAAGTGTCCTTATCTCTTATTAGACGTGTGGATGCGATGTTGAGGGTCTTGACTTACGAATCGATACTTATTTCAACATATGTTCATTTTCGTTTTAAACCAGACCGGGTATGTCGTTTGGGGTTATTTGGGGGCAATTCTGTACTTTTTTTTGTTGGTATTTTCTAAAAAGTGTCATTATCTCTTATTAGACGTGTGGAGGAGATGTTGAGGGTCGTGACCTTCAAATCGATACCTATTTCGGCATATGTTCATTTTCGTTTTAAACCAGAGCGGTTGGGTCGTTTGGGGTTATTTGGTGGCATTTATGTACTTTTTTTGTGTTTGGTATTTTCTAAAAAGTGTGTTTATCTCTTATTAGACGTGTAGATGCGATGTTATGGGTCATGACCTTCGAATCGTTACCTATTTTGGCATATGTTCATTTTTTGTTTAAACCAGACCGGGTGGGTCGTGTGGGGTTATTTGGGGGCATTTATATACTTTTTGTGTTTGGTATTTTCTAAAAACTGTCTTTATCACTTATTAGACGTGTGGATGTGATGTTGGGGGTCGTGAGCTTCGAATTGATACCTATTTCGGCATATGTTCATTTTCGGTTTAAAACCAGACCGGGGGGGTCGTTTGGGGTTACTTGGAGGCATTTCTATACTTTTTTTTTATTGGTATATTTTAAAAAGTGTCCTTATCTCTTGTTAGATGTGTCGAGAAGATGTTGAGGGTCGTGACCTTCGAATCGATACCCATTTCGGCAAATGTTCATTTTTAGTTTAAACCAGACTGCGTGGGTCGTTTGGGGTTATTTGGGGTCATTTCTGAACTATTTTGTATTTGGAATTTTTTAAAAACTTTCCTTATCTCTTATTAGATGTGTGGATGCGATGTTGAGGGTCGTGACCTTTGAATCGATACCTTATTCGGGATAAGTTCATTTTCTGTTTAAACCAGACTGGGTGGGTCGTTTGGGGTTATTTGGGGGCATTTCTGTACTTTTTTGGGTTTGGTATTTTCTAAAAATTTTGTTTATCTCTTATTAGATGTGTGGAGGAGATGTTGAGGGTCGTGACCTTCGAATCGATACCCATTTGGGCATATGTTCATTTTCGTTTAAACCAGACCGGTGGGTTATTAGGATTATTAAGGGGTATTTCGAACCTTTTGGGTTTCGAATTTATTAAAAACTGTCCTTATCTCTTACTATACGTGTGGATGCGATGTTGAGGGTCGTGACCTTTGAATCAATACTTTATTTTGGATATGTTCATTTTCTGTTTAAACCAGACCGGGTGGGTTGTTTGGGGTTATTTGGGGGCATTTCTGAACTTTTTTGGGTTTGGAATTTTTTAAAAACTGTCCTTATCTCTTATTAGACGTGTGGATGCGATGTTAAGGGTGGTGACCTTTGAATCGATACCAATTTTGGCATATGTTCATTTTTTATTTAAATCAGACCGGGTGGGTCGTTTGGGGTTATTTTGGGGCATTTCTGATCTTTTTTGGTTTGGGATTATCTAAAAAGTATCATTATCTCTTATTAGACGTGTGGATGCGATGTTGAGGGTCTTAACTTACGAATCGATACCTATTTTATCAAATGTTCATTTTCGTTTTAAACCATACCGGGTATGTCGTTTGGGGTTATTTTGGAGCAATTCTGTACTTTTTTTGGTTGGTATTTTCTAAAAAGTGTCATTACCTCTTATTAGACGTGTGGAGGAGATGTTGAGGGTTGGGACCTCAAAATCGATACCTATTTTGACATATGTTCATTTTCGTTTTAAACCAGACCAGTTGGGTCGTTTGGGGTTATTTTGTAGCATTTATGTACTTTTTTGGGTTTGGTATTTTCTAAAAAGTGTGTTTATCTCTTATTAGACGTGTAGATGCGATGTTAAGGGTCGTGACCTTCGAATCGATACCTATTTCGGCATATGTTCATTTTTGGTTTAAACCAGACCGGGTGGGTCGTGTGGGGTTATTTGGGGGCATTTCTGTACTTTTTTTATTTGGTATTTTCTAAAAAGTGTCTTTATCTCTTATTAGACGTGTGGAGGAGATGTTGAGGGTCGTGACCTTCGAATCGATACCTATTTCGGCATATGTTCATTTTCGGTTTAAACCAGA
The DNA here is from genome assembly GCF_018873765.1 of Telopea speciosissima. NCBI lineage: Eukaryota > Viridiplantae > Streptophyta > Magnoliopsida > Proteales > Proteaceae > Telopea > Telopea speciosissima. The sequence goes on from NW_025317417.1 coordinate 80,962, forward strand.
CGGGGTGGGTCATTTGGGGTTATTTGGGGGCATTTCTTTACTTTTTTTGATTGGTATTTTTTAAAAAGTGTCCTTATCTCTTATTAGATGTGTGGAGGAGATGTTGAGGGTCGTGACCTTCGAATCGATACCTATTTCGGCATATGTTCATTTTCGGTTTAAACCAGACCAGGTGGGTCATGTGGGGTTATTTGGGGGCATTTCTGTACTTTTTTTGTTTGGTATTTTTTAAAAAGTGTCCTTATCTCTTATTAGACGTGTGGAAGAGATGTTGAGGGTCGTGACCTTCGAAATGATACCTATTTCGGCATATGTTCATTTTCAGTTTAAAGCAGACCGGGTGGGTCGTTTGGGGTTATTTGAAGGCATTTCTGAACTTTTTTGGGTCTGGAATTTTTTAAAAATAGTCCTTATCTTTTATTAGACATGTGGATGCGATGTTAAGGGTCGTAACCTTTGAATCGATACCTATTTCGACATAGGTTCATTTTTTGTTTAAACCAGACCGGGTGGGTCGTTTGGGGTTATTTGGGGGCATTTCTGTACTTTTTTGGGTTTGGTATTTTCTAAAAAGTGTCCTTATCTCTTATTAGACGTGTGGATGCGATGTTGAGGGTCGTGACTTACGAATCGATACCTATTTCGACAAATGTTCATTTTTGTTTTAAACCATACCGGGTATGTCGTTTGGGGTTATTTGGGAGCAATTTTGTACTTTTTTTGGTTGGTATTTTCTAAAAAGTGTCATTACCTCTTATTAGACGTGTGGAGGAGATGTTGAGGGTTGGGACCTCAAAATCGATACCTATTTTGGCATATGTTCATTTTCGTTTTAAACCAGACCAGTTGGGTCGTTTGGGGTTATTTTGTAGCATTTATGTACTTTTTTGGGTTTGGTATTTTCTAAAAAGTGTGTTTATCTCTTATTAGACGTGTAGATGCGATGTTAAGGGTCGTGACCTTCGAATCGATACCTATTTCGGCATATGTTCATTTTCGGTTTAAACCAGACCGGGTGGGTCGTGTGGGGTTATTTGGGGGCATTTCTGTACTTTTTTTGTTTGGTATTTTCTAAAAAGTGTCTTTTTCTCTTATTAGATGTGTGGATGTGATGTTGAGGGTTGTGAGTTTCGAATCGATACCTATTTCGGCATATGTTCATTTTCGGTTTAAACAAGACGGGGTGGGTCGTTTGGGGTTATTTGGGGGCATTTCTATACTTTTTTTGATTGGTATTTTTTTAAAAGTGTCCTTATTTCTTATTAGATGTGTGGAGGAGATGTTGAGGGTCGTGACCTTCGAATCGAAACCCATTTTGGCATATGTTCATTTTCAGTTTAAACCAGACCCGGTGGGTCGTTTGGGGTTATTTGGGGTCATTTCTGAACTTTTTTGTATTTGGAATTTTTTAAAAACTGTCCTTATCCCTTATTAGATGTGTGGATGCGATGTTGTGGGTCGTGACCTTTGAATCGATACCTAATTCAGGATATGTTCATTTTCTGTTTAAACCAGACAGGGTGGGTCGTTTGGGGTTATTTGGGGTCATTTCTGAACTTTTTTGCGTTTGGAATTTTTTTAAAACTGTCCTTATCTCTTATAAGATGTGTGGATGCGATGTTGAGGGTCGTGACCTTTGAATCGATACCTAATTCTGGATATGTTCATTTTCTGTTTAAACCAGACTGGGTGGGTCATTTGGGGTTATTTGGCAGCATTTCTGTACTTCTTTGTGTTTGGTATTTTCTTAAAAATGTCCTTATCTCTTATTAGACGTGTGGATGAGATGTTGAGGGTCGTGACTTCCGAATCGATACCTATTTCGACAAATGTTCATTTTTGTTTTAAACCATACCGGGTATGTCGTTTGGGGTTATTTGGGAGCAATTTTGTACTTTTTTTGGTTGGTATTTTCTAAAATGTTTCATTATCTCTTATTAGACGTGTGGAGGAGATGTTGAGGGTTGGGACCTCTAAATCGATACCTATTTCGACATATCTTCATTTTCGTTTTAAACCAGACCGGTTGGGTCCTTTGGGGTTATTTTGTGGCATTTATGTACTTTTTTGGGTTTGGTATTTTCTAAAAAGTGTGTTTATCTCTTATTAGACGTGTAGATGCGATGTTGAGGGTCGGGACCGTCGAATCGATACCTATTTCGGCATATGTTCATTTTCGGTTTTTTTTTTATTTTTTTATGAGTAAGATTTATATTACTAAGAAAAGAAAAATGTACAAAGAAAGGCATCCTTTAAGAACCCAAAAACGGGGAAAAGGACCCTAAGCAAGATAGGACAGGCCCTATCAAACAGCAGGGAGAAAGAAAACCCCTAAGGCTACATCCTGTAATAGGTTACTAGCTCCTTATCTTTCTTTATGAGAATGGTCAGCTCCGGAGGGAAAGACTCAGGCTCCCAATAGGTTCCAGAGGGGTCAGTAGGGAGGGAAGCCATGAAATCTGCGGGCTGGTTCTGTTCTCTCCAAACATGAACTAATTCTTTAGACCTCAGCAGCCTAAACTTAGACAGAGGAGCTTACTTTTCAAAATAAGGATTTGCCAGGGCCCAGTGATCTGCCCATTCAAAATGTCGATGGTCAGCTTCGAATCCGACCTAATAGAAACATCATACAAGCCCTTCTCGATACAAAGGGAAATTCCTTTGTAAATAGCCTTAAACTCCATGGACAGCACCGAAAGATCTTCCCCTAGACCAGCATAGGCAGCTATGGGGTCCCCACATCCATCACGAATGAGGCCCCCAAAGCTTGCTTTGTCATCTCGCAAGAGACCCATCACAATGGAGAGCAACCATATTCGGATTAGGGGCAAACCAAGAGCAGGCCTTTGGAATTCGAGCAGCCCAATGAACTTGAAGACCCCATTTGGCAGCAATATGAAGGTTGGCAGTAGTAGGGTCACCCACCAAAGAAATGGAAGATAATCTGCCAATAACATCCCCCTTTATAGCCCCTATGATCTGGTCCTTAGGTCTGATTTTGTTCCTGAAAATTCTGAAATTTCTCTACGACTAGATATGCTTGATTGTGGCACAGAATGCAAGCTTGGTGATCAGCCCCAACTTCCCTGCTCTACCTGCGGCATATCTAACCGAGATGGCTGCATCAATGACATTGCTTGGCATGGTTCCATCATGAAAGCAAAGCTCATAAATAATTTTCCAAATGTCAGTAGAGAAGGGGCACCCAAAGAAAAGATGATTTCTGCTTTCAGTTCCAGCCCAGCAAAACTCACAATGATGAGGAGCCAGAATATGTCTCTGAATGAGGTTGTCCCTTGTAGGGAGGGCATCCGAAAGGCATCTCCAAGCTATAAAGCAATGGGAATTAATCCCCCTTTCAAACCAAATAGCTTCACTCCAATCTGTACGGGCAGTTCTTGTGCGGACAGCATTCCAAGCGATTTGGAAGTGAAATTACCCAAGAGTTGCCAATCCAAATCGTCAAATCCGGAACCTCATCGTGAAATTTTTCAATGGTTGGAAGGGCCCTCCAAATATCAATGAGGTCAAAAGATGTAGAGGGGCCAGGGTACCAATCTCCATCACGCACAATCTCCTTGACACACGCATGTCGGACAGCAAGAGAGTAGGAGCTTGCATCGTAGCATATCCTGCTACCAAATCTATTCAAGAGAACTCCAAACGGGTGCCAATTATCAAGCCAAAGCTGTGTAGCAGCCCCATCCCCAATGATAGTTTTGATAAGGGGAAGGGCTTTGTCCCTATACTTCAAAACTTTACGCCAGACCCAGGAGCAGTTGTTGAGACCCTTGACTGTCCAAAGAGACTCTTGCTTTAGGTATCTTTGCTGAACCCACTTAACCCAAAGCCGATCCTGCTTGGAGGCAATCCACCAAATTTGCTTCATAATTCCAGCAATGTTCATTTCTTTGATCCGCTGGATTCCCAAACCTCCCTCTGATTTTGGTTTATAGACCGCATCCCAAGAAATAAAGTAGGTCTTCCTTTGAAGAGAGGGGCCTGACCAAAGGAAGTTAGAGAACATAGACTCCAGCTTGGTGATAACATTACCAGGAAGGCCGAAAATCCCTGCCCAGTAAATGTAACTTCCTTGAAGAACTGAAGCTAAGAGTTGAAGACGACCAGCATAAGAGAGGAATCTAGCCTTCCACCCTTCCAACTTTCGACGAACCAAGTCCAAGATGGGGCTGCAATCTTTCATGGATAACCTGCCGGACACAAGAGGAACTCCAAGGTACCTAATAGGCAGCTTGGTTTTCGAAAAACCCGTTAAATCCAAAAGTTCCAAACTACTAGTTTGGGTAAGGCCCCCTAAAATAATAGAGGACTTAGATCTATTAAGTTGAAGCCCGGAGAGGGCAGCAAACTCATCCAGACCCCCCAAACTAGCTAAAATAGAATCGCGGTTCCCCTTCACAAAAATCATAAGATCATCTGCAAAAATGAGGTGTGAAAGATGAAATGATTTACAGCGGGGCAGCAGCTTAATCTGACCATCAATCTCAAGCCTTCGCATAATTCCAGTGAAGGCCTCCATAGCAAGGGTGAACAGATAGGGGGACAGTGGATCCCCTTGTCTAATCCCTCTCCCTCCATTGAAGAAACCAGCCGGGCTGCCATTTATAAGGACAGAGAACATAGGAGTGGTTACACAGGCCTTCACCCACCCTATGAACTTATCTGAGAATCCCATTCTTCCCATCACATCAAACAAAAATTTCCTACTTAGAGAGTCGTAGGCCTTGTGAAGATCCACCTTTAAAACTGCATTAGGGCTGGCAGCTTTTTGTTCGATACCTCGCATAATATCATGGCAAACAAGTATATTGTCAACAATAGACCTGCCCTTGATGAAAGCTGACTGATTATGGCTGACCATACTCCCAATAACATGCTGGATCCTATTGGAGAGGATTTTAGTAATAATCTTGTATAGGAGATTGCATAAAGCAATTGGCCGAAACCCCGCAAAAGTGGAGACATCCCCTGACTTCGGAACCAAAGTAATAAAGGTTGCATTAATAGAACGGGGCATGAAGGAGTTCGCAGAGAACCATTGGACAGCATGTGTTAGCTCCTCACCAATGACCTCCCACGAGTGCTTGTAAAAGCCAGCCCCGAAACCATCAGGCCCTGGGGCTTTAGAGTCTTTCAAACTAAACACAACTCTTTTAACCTCGTCTCCATTTACCTCCTTTCCAAGTTCCATATTCTGAGATTCGAAAACCACCCCCAAAAGGGGAATCGAGGGGGGGCAAGAGCCCAAATCAGTGTAATCTGACCCGAACAGCTTCTTGTAGAAAAGAACAGCCTCTTCTTTGATATCCTTAGGGTTAGTGAGTGTATTTCCAGCCTGATCCATGACCTCCAAGATATGGTTTCTGTTTTGCCTACTTTGCATGGACTTGTGGAAAAAACTATTGTTGCCATCTCCCAACTCAAGCCACCTAACCCTAGATTTCTCCTTAAGAAACCTTTCTTCCATTTGCAGCGCAGCCCACAACTTGCCTTTAGCTTCCTTCTCCAATTCAACAAGGGAATCATCAAGGGGATAAAGAGAAAGGTCATACTGAATTCGGCCAAGATCATGTTCTGCATCCTTAACATTTTTGAAGACATCTCCGATACTCTCCTTATTCCAACATTTAAGCTCAGATTTCACATTCTTTAACTTTGCAGCAAATCTCAAGAAGGGGTTTAAGTTGACATTTATAGCCTTCAACCAGCCCCTTTTTACCACTTCATCATAGTCCTTGTGGTGAGTCCAAGCATCAAAAAACCTGAACGGCTTAGGCCCAGAGTTGAGATTGTCCAAAATATTGAGAGCAATCGGGCTATGGTCAGATATTCCCGGGCATAGGAAGTTCGCTTCCGAGAAATGCAACTTGTCCAGCCAAGCACTATTAACAAGGACTCGATCTAATTTGCAGCAGATTCTACGAGTACCACTTTGCAGCAGATTCTACGAGTACCCCTCTCCATTTCAAGTCAGCCAGGCCCGAATTGAAAATGCAGGAATTAAATTCATCAACCACCCCCTGATGGATAGCATCCCCTCCCATCTTCTCATTTTGGTGTCTAACCGTATTGAAATCTCCCATAACAGCCCAAGGTTCAACAACTCCTGAAGCAATGCCAGTTATCTCCCTCCAAAGTTCCATTCGACCTTCAAGAGAATTTAGCACATATACAGCAGTACAAAGGAAGGACAAAGAAGTCCCAATAACAGAAATCCTCATGTGGATCAATTGAATAGTAGCCTTTAGAATGTCCACCTTAAGACAGCCCACATCCCAGCCAACCCATAGGGTATGGTGCTCCTGACTACAGTTATGACTAAACTTCCATCCCCTTTTCAGGTTTTGCAAAGTAGAATCAACATTCCCCTCCTTGATTTTTGTTTCTAGAAGAATTGCCATTTTATAATTGTTATCAGCTAGGGTCCTTTTCACACTCCTCTTCTTCTCTAGGGCATTCAAGCCTCGCACATTCCAACAAAGGCAGTTCATTGAGAACGTTGGGGAGGGGGAGCTAGCTTCTTACCCCCAAAAGCCGAACCACTCTCATTTCCTTTGTGACTTGAACTTTGGCTAGGAACCACTTCAATACGTTGAGGTTTAAAAGAAGTCAACAATCTCTTTTTCCCTATCTCCCTCAAAGCTCTCCCTTCCTTATCTGAGTTCAATGAAATTGCATGGTTAGGAATAGAGGGCATACCTTCTAAAAGTGGACCCCTTGGAATAGTGCTGCCCGAAATTTTCTTTCCCTTGGTGGATGTCTCTTTCAGATTAGATTGTTCTCCATTAGCTTTGTCACCATCCTCTAGGATTTGTAATAAGGATTCCCTAATAGGGCCCCCCCAATTTGTAGTTTCCAAAGTAGGTGCTGCCGCATTATCTCTTGCCATAATCATATCCTCCTCTCCCTCCCCAACTGCCACATACCCTTCCTTATTATGGGCAAAGGTGGGATTATCAATCTCAACCAAATCACCTCCAGCCGTTACATCAATCTCTTTCCTTACATGGCTGTGAAGAATAATTGATTGAGGCACCAATTCCCCCTCCTCCTCACCTTCTTTATATGGGGGATCTCCAATATCTTGCTCACACTCTAAATCCTTCCCTAGAAGGACGTTGCATGAGTCAACATCCAACATTATTTCAGTGGGGTCATAGGGAACTTCCTCCGTTAGATCCTCCAACAAAGCAAATACATTGCGATGTACAATCTTCTTCCCCTTGTCAGCCAAATTCTTTGGGATTGAACTTGGTAACTTTTTTGAAATTCCAGCAGTCTTCTCCATAGAATGGGTAATGCTAGGATCCTCCACTAATTGAGCTTCCATATTTGTGGAGGACACAATCCCACCAGATCTGCCATCTGTAATATTCTCAAAATTTGAAATTTGAACTTGCTGCCCAGCCCCTCCACTGTGCACGGCCTGAGTGCCACCACCACTAGTTGCTCCGGCCAGCTGAGGCCCCTTGCCGGACTTCACCCTCCACTCTTTCCGGTTGGACGTCATTTGCTTGCTAGAATTAACGCCACACTGCCCACTTGAGTGCCCAAATACCTTACAACTATTACACCGAGGAGGGCTCCATTCATATACAATTCTTTGGTAAAAGACCAGGCCATCATCATCATGAACCTCCACTTGATCCGGAAATTCATGGTTTGCTTCCATCTCAACACAAAACCGGGCATATGATAGTCGCTCTTGAGTCTTTGTCATCTTGTCTGTGGATATCGGCTTGCCCAAGACGCTTGCAATTGAGCTCAAGGCCTCCACATTCCAAAAATGAAAAGGAAGGTTGAGGAGAGTGACCCATACAGGGATGGAGTTCAATTCCACCTTTTCAACCTTCATCCCTGGTTTCCAAGGCCGAAGGATTAGTGGTCTCCGTTGCACAGTCCAAGGCCCCCCTTCAAGAACTTTGGCCTTATCTTCCTCCAAATTGAAACAAAAAACAAAAAAAACCACTATCAAGAAGATTAATATCCACATGACCAGATATGCACCATTGTTTTAGCAATACTTCCTTAACAAACAGAAAACTTGGCCTGCGACCAATGAAGTGCCCAAGAAGAGTGTTCTTCCATTTTAATAATTCTGCCCATAACATAACTGAAGAACATTGAGCAACACGGTTGCCCCCAATAAAAGAAGGCTCAATAAAACTCAACTCCAGCCCATCATTGTTTAAAGAACTAGAAGAAGATTGAACGAGAGCTGCCCAAGACACTCCCTTCTTCACAGCCCCATCATGTTGAATCAGCCCCAAGCCAGCCACCGCAGCACCGCCCCCCAAGGAGGAGGCCCGACCTCCAACACCACCTCCTGCTGGACCTAAATCTCCACAGCCTTCCACAGTACCTCTACCTTCCTCCTCCCCCGGAATGGGAAGTGGAGGAAGACCATCAGCCGAAACCAGACTAGGTGGGCCGTGTTGGGTTATTTGGGGGCATTTCAGTACTTTTTTTGTTTGGTATTTTCTAAAAAGTGTCATTATCTCTTATTTGACGTGTGGAGGAGATGTTGAGGGTCGTGACCTTCGAATCGATACCTATTTCAGCATATGTTCATTTTCGGTTTAAACCAGACCGGGTGGGTCGTTTGGGGTTATTTGGGGGCATTTCTGTACTTTTTTGGGTTTGGTATTTTCTAAAAACTGTCCTTATCTCTTATTAGACGTGTGGATGCGATGTTGCGGGTCGTGACCTTCGAAACTATACCTGTTTCAACATATGTTCATTTTCGTTTTAAACCAGACCGGTTGGGCCGTTTGGGGTTATTTCGTGGCATTTATGTACTTTTTTGGGTTTGGTATTTTAAAAAAAGTGTGTTTATCTCTTAATAGATGTGTAGATGCGATGTTCAGGGTCGTGACCGTCGAATCGATACCTATTTTGGCATATGTTCATTTTCGATTTAAACAAGACTAGGTGGGTCGTGTGGGGTTATTTGGGAGCATTTCTGTAGTTTTTTTGTTTGGTATTTTCTAAAATGGGTCATTATCTCTTATTTGACATGTGGAGGAGATGTTGAGGGTCGTGACCTTCGAATCGATTCCTATTTCGGCATATGTTTATTTTTTGTATAAACCAGACCGGGTGAGTCGTTTGGGGTTATTTGGGGGCATTTCTGTACTTTTTTGGGTTTGGTATTTTCTAAAAACTGTCCTTATCTCTTATTAGACGTGTGGATGTGATGTTGAGGGTCGTGACCTTTGAATCGATACCTATTTTGACATATGTTCATTTTCTGTTTAAACCAGACCGGGTGGGTCGTTTGGAGTTATTTTGGGGCATTTCTGAACTTTTTTGGGTTTGGAATTTTTAAAAAACTGTCCTTATCTCTTATTAGACGTGTGGATGCGATGTTAAGGGTGGTGACCTTTGAATCGATACCAATTTTGGCATATGTTCATTTTCTGTTTAAACCAGACCGGGTGGGTCGTTTGGGGTTATTTTGGGGCATTTCTGAACTTTTTTGGTTTGGGATTATCTAAAAAGTGTCCTTATCTCTTATTAGACGTGTGGATGCGATGTTGATGGTCGTGACTTACGAATCGATACCTATTTCGACAAATGTTCATTTTCGTTTTAAACCATACCGGGTATGTCCTTTGGGGTTATTTGGGAGCAATTCTGTACTTTTTTTGGTTGGTATTTTCTAAAAAGTGTCATTATCTCTTATTAGATGTGTGGAGGAGATGCTGAGGGTCGGGACCTCCATATTGATACCTATTTCGGCATATGTTCATTTTTGTTTTAAACCAGACCGGTTGGGTCGTTTGGGGTTATTTGGTGGCATTTATGTACTTTTTGGGGTTTGGTATTTTCTAAAAAGTGTGTTTATCTCTTATTAGACGTGTAGATGCGATGTTAAGGGTCGTGACCTTCGAATCGATACCTATTTCGGCATATGCTCATTTTCGATGTAAACCAGACCGGGTGGGTCGTGTGGGGTTATTTGGGGGCATTTCTGTATTTATTTTTATTTGGTATTTTCTAAAAAGTGTCATTATCTCTTATTAGAGGAGTGGAGGAGATGTTGAGGGTCGTGACCTTCGAATCGATTTCAATTTTGGCTTATGTTCATTTTCGGTTTAAACTAGACCGGGTCGATCGTTTGGGGTTATTTGGGGGCATTTCGGTATTTTTTTTATTCAATATTTTATAAAGAGTGTCATTATCTCTGATTAGACGTGTGGAGGAGATGTTGAGGGTCGGGACCTTCAAATCGATACCTATTTCGGCATATGTTCATTTTTGTTTTAAGCCAGACCGGTTGGGTCGTATGGGGTTATTTGGTGGCATTTCTATACTTTTTTGGGTTTGGTATTTTCTAAAAAGTTTTTTTATCTCTTATTAGACGTGTAGTTGCGATGTTGAGGGTTGTGACCGTCGAATCGATTCCTATTTCGGCATATGGTCAATTTCGGTTTAAACTAGACCAGGTGGGTCGTGTAGGGTTATTTGGGGGCATTTCTGTACTTTTTTTGTTTGGTATTTTCTAAAAAGTGTCATTATCTCTTATTGGACGTGTGGAGGAGATGTTGAGGGTCGTGACCTTCGAATCGATACCTATTTCGGCATATGTTCATCTTCAGTTTAAACTAGACCGGGAGGGTCGTTAGGGGTTATTTGGGGGCATTTCTGTACTTTTTTGGGTTAGATATTTTCTAAAAACTGTCCTTATCTCTTATTAGACGTGTGCATGCGATGTTGCGGGTCGTGACCTTCGAATCGATACCTATTTCGACATATGTTCATTTTCTGTTTAAACCAGACCGGGTGGGTCGTTTGGGGTTATTTTGGGGCTTTTCTGAACTTTTTTGGGTTTGGAATTTTTTAAAACTGTCCTTATCTCTTATTAGACGTGTGGATGCGATATTAAGGGTCATGACCTTTAAATCGATACCAATTTTGGCATATGTTTATTTTCTGTTTAAACCAGACCGGGTGGGTCGTTTGGGGTTATTTTGGGGCATTTTTGAACTTTTTTGGTTTGGGATTATCTAAAAAAAATCCTTATCTCTTATTAGACGTGTGGATGCGATGTTGAGGGTCCTGACTTATAAATCGATACCTATTTCTACAAATGTTCATTTTCGTTTTAAACCATACCGGGTATGTCGTTTGGGGTTATTTGGGAGCAATTCTGTACTTTTTTTGGTTGGTATTTTCTAAAAAGTGTCATTATCTCTTATTAGACGTGTGGAGGAGATGTTGAGGGTCCGGACCTCCAAATCGAGACCTATTTCGGCATATGTTCATTTTCGTTTTAAACCAGACCGGTTGGGTCGTTTGGGGTTATTTGGTGGCATTTATGTACTTTTTTGGGTTTGGTATTTTCTAAAAAGTGTCTTTATCTCTAATTAGACGTGTAGATGCGATGTTAAGGGTCGTGACCTTTGAATCGATACCTATTTCGGCATATGCTGATTTTCGGTGTAAACCAGATCGGGTGGGTCGTGTGGGGTTATTTGGGGGCATTTCTGTACATTTTTTTATTTGGTATTTTCTAAAAAGTGTCATTATCTCTTATTAGAGGTGTGGAGGAGATGTTGAGGGTCGTGACCTTCGAAACGATTCCAATTTCGGCTTATGTTCATTTTCGGTTTAAACTAGACCGGGTCGATCGTTTGGGGTTATTTGGGGGCATTTTTGTACCTTTTTTATTTAATATTTTATAAAGAGTGTCATTATCTCTGATTAGACGTGTGGAGGAGATGTTGAGGGTCGGGACCTTCAAATCGATACCTATTTCGGCATATGTTCCTTTTCGTTTTAAGCCAGACCGGTTGGGTCGTATGGGGTTATTTGGTGGCATTTCTATACTTTTTTCGGTTTGGTATTTTCTAAAAAGTTTGTTTATCTCTTATTAGACGTGTAGATGCGATGTTGAGGGTCGTGACCGTCGAATCGATACCTATTTCGGCATATGTTCATTTTCGATTTAAACCAGACCAGGTGGGTCGTGTAGGGTTATTTGGGGGCATTTCTATATTTTTTTTGTTTGGTATTTTCTAAAAAGTGTCATTATCTCTTATTAGATGTGTGGAGGAGATGTTGAGGGTCGTGACCTTCGAATCGATACCTATTTCGGCATATGTTCATTTTCAATTTAAACCAGACCGGGAGGGTCGTTTGGGGTTATTTGGGGGCATTTTTGTACTTTTTTGGGTTTGGTATTTTCTGAAAACTGTCCTTATCTCTTATTAGACGTGTGGATTCGATGTTGCGGGTCGTGACCTTGGAATCGATACCTATTTCGACATATGTTCATTTTCTATTTAAACCAGACCGGGTGGGTTGTTTGGGGTTATTTGGGGGCATTTCTGAACTTTTTTGGGTTTGGAATTGTTTAAAAACAATCCTTATCTCTTATTAAACGTGTGGATGCGATGTTAAGGATCGTGACCTTTAAATCGATACCTATTTCGGCATATGTTCATTTTCTGTTTAAACCAGACCGGGTGGGTCGTTTTGGGTTATTTGGGGGCATTTTCTGTGCTTTTATGGTTTGGGATTACCTAAAAAGTGTCATTATCTCTTATTAGACGTCTGGATGCGATGTTAAGGGTCGTGACTTACAAATCGATACTTATTTCGACAAATGTTCATTTTCGTTTTAAACCATATCGGGTATGTCGTTTGGGGTTATTTGGGAGCAATTTTATACATTTTTTGGTTGGTATTTTCTAAAAAGTGTCATTATCTCTTATTAGACGTGTGGAGGAGATGTTGAGGGTCGTGTCCTCCAAATCGATACTTATTTCGGCATATGTTCATTTTCGTTTTAAACCAGACCGGTTGGGTCGTTTGGAGTTATTTGGTGGCATTTATGTACTTTTTTGGGTTTGGTATTTTCTAAAAAGTGTGTTTATCTCTTATTAGACGTGTAGATGCGATGTTAAGGGTCGTGACCTTCGAATAGATACCTATTTCGGCATATGTTCATTTTCGGTTTAAACCAGACCGGGTGGGTCGTGTGGGGTTATTTGGGGGCATTTCTGCACTTTTTTTGTTTGGTATTTTCTAAAATGTGTCTTTTTCTCTTATTACACGTGTGGATGTGATGTTGGGGGTCGTGAGCTTCGAATCAATACCTATTTCGGCATATGTTCATTTTCGGTTTAAACCAGACTGGGTGGGTCGTTTGGGGTTATTTGGGGGAATTTCTATACTTTTTTTGATTGGTATTTTTTAAAAAGTGTCCTTATCTCTTATTAGTCCTGTGGAGGAGATGTTGAGGGTCGTGACCTTCGAATCGATACCCATTTAGGCATATGTTCATTTTTAGTTTATTTGGGGTCATTTCTGAACTATTTTGTATTTGGAATTTTTTAAAAACTATCCTTATCTCTTATTAGATGTGTAGATGCGATGTTGAGGGTCGTGACCTTTGAATCGATACCTAATTCGGGATATGTTCATTTTCTGTTTAAACCAGACTGGGTGGGTCGTTTGGGGTTATTTGGGGGCATTTCTGTACTTTTTTGGGTTTCGTATTTTCTAAAAAATGTCCTTATCTCTTATTAGATGTGTGGAGGAGATGTTGGGGGTCGTGACATTCGAATCGATACCCATTTCGGCATATGTTCATTTTCAGTGTAAACCAGACCGGGTGGGTCGTTTGGGGTTATTTAGGGGCATTTCTGAACCTTTTTGGGTTTGGAATTTTTTAAAAACTGTCCTTATCTCTTACTAGACGTGTGGATGCGATGTTAAGGTTGTGACCTTTGAATCGATACCTATTTCGACAAATGTTCATTTTCGTTTTAAACCGTACCGGGTATGTCGTTTAGGGTTATTTGGGAGCAATTCTGTACTTTTTTTGGTTGGTATTTTCTAAAAAGTATCATTATCTTTTATTAGACGTGTGGAGCAGATGTTGAGGGTCGTGACCTCCAAATCGATACCTATTTTGGCATATGTTCATTTTCGTTTTAAACTAGACCGGTTGGGTCGTTTGGGGTTATTCGGTCGCATTTAAGTACATTTTAGGGTTTGGTATTTTCTAAAAAGTGTGTTTATCTCTTATTAGACGTATAGATGCAATGTTAAGGGTCGTGACCTTCGAATCGATACCTATTTCGGCATATGTTCATTTTCGGTTTAAACCAAACCGGGTGGGTCGTGTGGGGTTATTTGGTGGCATTTCTGTACTTTTTTTGTTTGGTATTTTCTAAAAAGTGTCATTATCTCTTATTAGAGGTGTGGAGGAGATGTTGAGGGTCGTGACCTTCGAATCGATACCTATTTCGGTTATGTTCATTTTCGATTTAAACCAAACGGGGTGGGTCGTTTAGGGTTATTTGGGGGCATTTCTGTACTTTTTTTATTTAATATTTTCTAAAGAGTGTCATTATCTCTTATTAGACGTGTGGAGGAGATGTTGAGGGTCGTGACCTTCGAATCGATACCTATTTCGGCATATGTTCATTTTCAGTTTAAACCAGACCAGGTGGGTCGTTTTGGGTTATTTGGGGGCATTTCTGTGCTTTTTTGGGTTTGGTATTTTCTAAAAATTGTCCTGATCTCTTATTAGTCGTGTGGATGCGATGTTACGGGTCGTGACCTTCGAATCGATACCTATTTCGACATCTGTTCATTTTCTGTTTAAACCAGACCAGCTCTGTCTTTTGGGGTTATTTGAGGGCATTTCTATACTTTTTTGGGTTTGGTATTTTCCAAAAACTGTCCTTATCTCTTATTAGACATGTGGAAGGGATGTTGAGGGTAGTGACCTTCGAATCGATACCTATTTCGACATATGTTGATTTTCGGTTTAAACCAGACCAGGTGGGTCGTGTGGGGTTATTTGGAGGCATTTCTATACTTTTTTTGTTTGGGATTTTCTAAAAAGTGCCATTATCTCTTATAAGACGTGTGGAGCAGATGTTGAGGGTCGTTACCTTCAAATCGATACCTATTTCGGCATAAGTTCATTTTCAGTTTAAACCAGACCGGGTGGGTCGTTTGGGGTTATTTGGGGGCATTTCTGTACTTTTTTAGGTTTGGTATTTTCTAAAAACTGTCCTTCTCTCTTAGTAGTCGTGTGGATGCGATGTTGCGGGTTGTGACCTTCGAATCGATACCTATTTCGACATGTGTTCATTTTCTATTTAAACCAGACGAGGTCGGTCGTTTGGGGTTATTTGGGCGCATTTCTGTACTTTTTTGGGTTTGGTATTTTCTAAAAACTGTCCTTATCTATTATTAGACATGTGGATGCGATGTTGAGGGTCGGGACCTTCAAATTGATACCTATTTCGGCATATGTTCATTATCATTTTGAGCCAGACCGGTTAGGTCGTTTGGGGTTATTTGGTTGCATTTTTGTATTTTTTTGGGTTTGGTATTTTCTAAAAAGTTTGTTTATCTCTTATTAGACGTGTAGATGCGATGTTGAGGGTCGTGACTGTCGAATCGCTACCTATTTCGGCATATGTTAATTTTTGATTTAAACCAAACCAGGTGGGTCGTGTGGGGTTATTTGGGGGCATCTCTTATTAGAGGTGTGGAGGAGATGTTGAGGGTCGTGACCTTCGAATCGATACCAATTTCGGATTATGTTCATTTTCGGTTTAAACCAGACCAGGTGGGTCGTTTGGGGATATTTGGGCTCATTTCTGTACTTTTTTTATTTAATATTTTCTAAAGAGTGCCATTATCTCTTATTAGATGTGTGGAGGAGATGTTGAGGGTCGTGACCTTCGAATCGATACCCATTTCGGCATATGTTCATTTTTAGTTTAAACCAAACCGGGTGGGTCGTTTGGGGTTATTTAGGGGCATTTCTGAACTTTTTTGGGTTTGGAATTTTTTAAAAACTGTCCTTATCTCTTACTAGACGTGTGGATGCAATGTTGAGGGTCATGACCTTTGAATCGATACCTAATTCCGGATATGTTCATTTTTTGTTTAAACTAGACCGGGTGTGTTGTTTGGGGTTATTTTGGGGCATTTCTGAACTTTTTTGGGTTTGGAATTTTTTAAAAACTGTCCTTATCTCTTGTTAGACGTGTGGATGCGATGTTAAGGGTCGTGACCTTTGAATCGATACCAATTTCGACATATGTTCATTTTCTGTTTAAACCAGGCCGGGTGAGTCGTTTGGAGTTATTTTGGGGCATTTTTGAAATTTTTTGGTTTGGGATTATCTAAAAAGTGTCCTTATCTCTTATTAGACGTGTGGGAGCGATGTTGAGGGTCGTGACTTACGACTCGATACCTATTTCAACAAATGTTCATTTTCGTTTTAAACCATACCGGGTATGCCCTTTGGGGTTATTTGGGAGCAATTCTGTATTTTTTTTGGTTGGTATTTTCTAAAAAGTGTCATTATCTCTTATTAGATGTGTGGAGGAGATGTTGAGGGTCGTGACCTCCAAATCGATACCTATTTCGGCATATGTTCATTTTCGTTTTAAACCAGACCGGTTGGGTCATTTGGGGTTATTTGGTGGCATTTATGTACTTTTTTGGGTTTGGTATTTCCTAAAAAGTGTGTTTATCTCTTATTCGACGTGTAGATGCGATGTTAAGGGTCATGACCTTCGAATCGATACCTATTTTGGCATATGTTCATTTTCGGTTTAAACCAGACTGGGTGGTTCATGTGGGGTTATTTGGGGGCATTTCTATACTTTTTGTGTTTGGTATTTTCTAAAAAGTGTCTTTATCTCTTATTAGACGTGTGGATGTGATGTTGGGGGTCGTGAGCTTCGAATCGATACCTATTTCGGCATATGTTCATTTTCGGTTTAAACCAGACGGGGGGGTCGTTTGGGGTTATTTGGGGGCATTTCTATACTTTTTTTGATTGGTATATTTTAAAAAGTGTCCTTATCTCTTATTAGATGTGTGGAGGAGATGTTGAGGGTTGTGACCTTTGAGTCGATACCCATTTCGGTATATATTCATTTTCAGTTTAAACCAGACTGGGTGGGTCGTTTGGGGTTATTTGGGGTCATTTCTAGACTTTTTTGTATTTGCAATTTTTTAAAAGTTATACTTATCTTTTATTAGATGTGTGGATTCGGGATATGTTCATTTTCTGTTTAAACCAGACTGGGTGGGTCGTTTGGGGTTATTTGGGGGCATTTCCATACTTTTTTGGGTTTGGTATTTTCCAAAAAATGTCCTTATCTCTTATTAGATGTGTGGAGGATTTTTTGAGGGTCGTGACCTTCAATCGATACCCATTTAGGCATATGTTCATTTTCAGTTTAAACCAGACCGGGTGGGTCGTTTGGAGTTATTTATGGGCATTTCTAAACCTTTTTGGGTTTGGAAATTTTTAAAAACTGTCCTTATCTCTTACTCGATGTGTGGATGCGATGTTGAGGGTCGTGACCTTTGAATCGATACCTAATTCAGGATATGTTCATTTTCTGTTTAAACCAGACCGGGTGGGTTGTTTGGGGTTATTTGGGGGCATTTCTGTACTTTTTTTGTTTGGTCTTTTCTAAAAAGTGTCTTTAACTCTTATTAGATGTGTGGATGTGATGTTGGGGGTCGTGAGCTTCGAATCTCAACCTATTTCAGCATATGTTCTTTTTCGGTTAAAACCAGACGGGGTGGGTCATTTTGGGTTATTTAGGGGCATTTCTTTACTTTTTTTTATTGGTATTTTTTAAAAAGTGTCATTATCTATTATTAGATGTGTGGAGGAGATGTTGAGGGTCGTGACCTTCGATTCGATACCCATGTCGGCATATGTTCATTTTCAGTTTAAACCAGACCCGGTGGGTCGTTTGGGGTTATTTGGAGTCATTTCCGAACTTTTTTGTATTTGGAATTTTTTGAAAACTGTCCTTATCTCTTATTAGATGTGTGGACGCGATGTTGAGGGTCGTGACCTTTGAATCGATACCTAATTCGGGATATGTTCATTTTCTGTTTAAACCAGACTGGGTGGGTCGTTTGGGGTTATTTGGGGGCATTTCTGTACTTTTTTGGGTTTGGTATTTTCTAAAAAATGTCCTTATCTCTTATTAGATGTGTGGAGGAGATGTTGAGGGTCGTGACCTTCGAATCGATACCCATTTTGGCATATGTTCATTTTCAGTTTAAACTATACCGGGTGGGTTGTTTGGGGTTATTTAGGGGCATTACTGAACCTTTTTGGGTGTGGAATTTTTTAAAAACTGTCCTTATCTCTTACTAGACGTGTGGATGCGATGTTGACGGTCGTGACCTTTGAATCGATACCTAATTCAGGATATGTTCATTTTCTATTTAAACCAGACCGGGTGGGTTGTTTGGGGTTATTTTGGAGCATTTCTGAACTTTTTTGGGTTTGGAATTTTTTAAAAACTGTCCGTATCTCTTAATAGACGTGTGGATGCGATGGTAAGGGTCGTGACATTTGAATCGATACCTATTTTGGCATAAGTTCATTTTCTGTTTAAACCAGACCGGGTGGGTCGTTTGGGGTTATCTTGGGGCATTTCTGAACTTTTTTGGTTTGGGATTATCTAAAAGTGTCCTTATCTCTTATTAGCCGTGTGGATGCGATGTTGAGGGTCGTGACTTACGAATTGATACCTATTTCAACAAATGTTCATTTTCCCTTTAAACCATACCGGGTATGTCCTTTGGGGTTATTTGGGAGCAATTTTGTACTTTTTTTGGTTGGTATTTTCTAAAAAGTGTCATTATCTCTTATTAGATGTGTGGAGGAGATGTTGAGGGTCGTGACCTCCAAATCGATACCTATTTCGGCATATGTTCATTTTCGTTTTAAACCAGACCGGTTGGGTCATTTTGGGTTATTTGGTGGCATTTATGTATTTTTTTGGGTTTGGTATTTTCTAAAAAGTGTGTTTATCTCTTATTCGACGTGTAGATGCGATGTTAAGGGTCATGACCTTCGAATCGAAACCTATTTTGGCATATGTTCATTTTCGGTTTTAACTAGATCGGGTGGGTCGTGTGGGGTTATTTGGGGGCATTTCTATACTTTTTGTGTTTGGTATTTTCTAAAAAGTGTCTTTATCTCTTATTAGACGTGTGGATGTGATGTTGGGGGTCGTGAGCTTCGAATCGATAGCTATTTCGGCATATGTTCATTTTTGGTTTAAACCAGACGGGGGGGATCGTTTGGGGTTATTTGGGGGCATTTCTAAACTTTTTTTTATTGGTATATTTTAAAATGTGTCCTTATCCCTTATTAGATGTGTAGAGGAGATGTTGAGGGTCGTGACCTTTGAATCGATACCCATTTCGGCATATGTTCATTTTCTGTTTAAACCAAACCGGGTGGGTCGTTTGGGATTATTTGGGGTCATTTCTAAACTTTTTTGTATTTGCAATTGTTTAAAAACTGTCCTTATTTCTTATTTGATGTGTGGATGCGTTGTTGAGGGTCATAACCTTTGAATCGATACCTAATTCGGGATATGTTCATTTTCTGTTTAAACCAGACTGGGTGGGTCGTTTGGGGTTATTTGGGGGCATTTCTGTATTTTTATGGTTTGAGATTATCTAAAAAATGTCCTTATCTCTTGTTAGATGTGTGGAGGAGATGTTGAGGGTCGTGACCTTCGAATCGTTACCCATTTCGGCATATGTTCATTTTCAGTTTAAACCAGACCGGGTGGGTCGTTTGGGGTTATTTAGGGGCATTTCTGAACCTTTTTGGGTTTGGAATTTTTTAAAAACTGTCCTTATCTCTTACTAGACGTGTGGATGCGATGTTGAGGGTCGTGACTTTTGAATCGATACCTAATTCAGGATATGTTCATTTTCTGTTTAAACCAGACCGGGTGGGTTGTTTGGGGTTATTTGGGGGCATTTCTGAACTTTTTTGGGTTTGGAATTTTTTAAAAACTGTCCTTATCTCTTGTTAGACGTGTGGATGCGATGTTAAGGGTCGTGACCTTTGAATCGATACCAATTTCGGCATATGTTCATTTTTTGTTCAAACCAGACCGGGTGGATCGTTTGGGGTTATTTTGGGGCATTTCTAAACTTTATTGGTTTGGGATTATCTAAAAAGTGTCCTTAGCTTTTATCAGACGTGTGGATGCGATGTTGAGTGTCGTGACTTACGAATCGATACTTATTTCGACAAATGTTCATTTTCGTTTTAAACCATACCGGGTATGTCGTTTGGGGTTATTTGGGAGCAATTCTGTACTTTTTTTGGTTGGTACTTTCTAAAAAGTGTCAATATCTCTTATTAGACGTGTGGAGCAGATGTTGAGGGTTGCGACCTCTAAATCGATACCTATTTCGAGATATGTTCATTTTCGTTTTAAACCAGACCGGTTGGGTCGTTTTGGGTTATTTGGTGGGATTTATAAATTTTTTTGGGTTTGGTATTTTCTAAAAAGTGTGTTTATCTCTTATTAGATGTGTAGATGCGATGTTAAGGGTCGTGACCTTCGAATCGATACCTATTTTCGCATATGTTCATTTTCATTTGTAAACCAGACCGGGTGGGTCGTGTGGGGTTATTTGGGGGCATTTCTATACTTTTTTTTATTTGGTATTTTCTAAAAAGTGTCATTATCTCTTATTAGAGGTGTGGAGGAGATGTTGAGGGTCGTGACCTTCAAATCGATACCAATTTCGGCTTGTGTTCATTTTCGATTTAAACCAAATCGGGTGGGTCGTTTGGGGTTATTTGGGGGCATTTCTGTACTTTCTTTATTTAATATTCTCTAACGAGTGTCATTATCTCTGATTAGATGTGTGGAGGAGATGTTGAGGGTCGGAACCTTCAAATCGATACCTATTTGGGCATATGTTCATTTTCGTTTTAAGCCAGACCGGTTGGGTCGTATGGGGTTATTTGGTGGCATTTCTGTACTTTTTTGGGTTTGGTATTTTCTAAAAAGTTTGTTTTCCTCTTATTAGACATGTAGATGCGATGTTGAGGGTCGTGACCGTTGAATCGATACCTATTTTGGCATATGTTCATTTTTTGTTTAAACCAGACCAAGTGGGTCGTGTGGAGTTATTTGGGGGCATTTCTGTACTTTTTTTGTTTGGTATTTTCTAAAAAGTGTCAATATCTCTTATTAGACGTGTGGAGGAGATGTTGAGTGTCGTAACCTTCGAATCGATACCTATTTCAGCATATGTTCATTTTCAGTTTAAACCAGACCAGGTGGGTCGTTTGGGGCTATTTGGGGGCATTTCTGAACTTTTTTGGGTTTGGTATTTTCTAACAAGTGTCCTTATCTCTTATTAGACGTGTGGATGTGATGTTGAGGTGCCTGACCTTCTAATTGATACCTATTTCAGCATATGTTCATTTTCAGTTTAAACCTGATCGGGTGGATCGTTTGGGGTTATTTCAGGGCATTTATGTACTTTTTTGGGTTTGGTATTTTTTAAAAACTGTCCGTATCTCTTATTAGACGTGTGGATGCGATGTTAAGGGTCGTGACCTACGAATCGATACCTATTTTGACATATGTTCATTTTTCTTTCAAACCAGACCGGTTGGGTCGTTTGGGGTTATTTGGTGGCATTTCCGTACATTTTTGGGTTTGGTATTTTATAAATAGTGTCTTTATCTCTTATTAGACGTGTAGATGCGATGTTGAGGGTCGTGACCTTCGATCGATACCTATTTCGGCATATTTTTATTTTCAATTTAAACCAGACCGGGTGGGTCTTTTGGGGTTATTTGGGGGCATTTCTGTCGTTTTTTTGTTTTGTTTTTTCTAAGAAGTGTCATTATATCTTATTAGACGTGTGGAGGAGATGTTGAGGGTCATGACCTTCGAATCGATACATATTTCGACATATGTTCATTTTCAGTTTAAACCAAACCGGGTGGGTCGTTTGGGGTTATTTGGGGGCATTTCTGTACTTTTTTAGGTTTGGTATTTTCTAAAAAGTGTCTTTATCTCTTGTTAGACATGTAGAGGAGATGTTGAGGGTCGTGACCTTCAAATCGATACTTATTTTGGCATATGTTCATTTTCTGTTTAAACCAGACCAGGTGGGTCGTTTCGGATTATTTGGGGGCATTTATGTACTTTTTTGGTTTGGGATTATCTAAAAAGTATCCTTATCTTTTATTAGACATGGGGATGTGATGTTGAGGGTCGGGACCTACGAATCGATACCTATTTCGACATATGTTCATTTTCCCTTTTAACCAGACCGGTTGGGTCGTTTGGGGTTATTTGGTGGCATTTCTGTACTTTTTTGGGTTTGGTATTTTCTAAAAAGTGTCTTTATCTCTTAATAGACGTGTAGATGCGATGCCGAGGATCGTGACATTCGAATCGATGCCTATTTCGACATATGTTCATTTTCGGTTTAAACCAGATCGATTGGGTCGTTTGTGGTTATTTGGGGGGATTTCTGTAGTTTTTTGGTTTTGGTATTTTCTAAAAACTATCCTTATCTCATATTAGCCGTGTAGATGCAATGTTGAGGGTCGTGGCCTTCGAATCGATACCAATTTCTGCATATGTTCATTTTCGATTTAAACCTGACATGGTGGGTTATTTGGGGTTATTGGGGGGCATTTCTGTACTTTTTTGGGTTTGGTATTTTCTAAAAAGTTTCCTTATCTCTTATTAGACATGTGGAGGAGATGTTGAGGGTCGTGACCTTCGAATCGATACCCATTTCGGCATATGTTCATTTTCATTTTAAACTAGACCGGGTGGGTTGTTTGGGGTTATTTGGTGGCAATTCTGTACGTTTTTTGGTTTGGTATTTTCTAAAAACTGTCCTTATCTCTTATTAGTCGTATGGATGCAATGTTGAGGGTCGTGACCATCAAATCGATTCCTATTTCGGCATATGTTCATTTTCAGTTTAAACCAGACCGGGTGGGTCGTTTGGGGTTATTTGGGGGCATTTCTGTACTTTTTTGGGTTTGGTATTTTCTAAAAAGTGTCTTTATTTCTTATTGGACGTGTAGATTGGATTTTGAGGGTCATGACCTTCGATTGATACCTATTTCGGCATATGTTCATTTTCGGTTTAGACCAGATCGCGTGGGTCGTTCGCAGTTATTTTGGGGCGTTTCTGTACTTTTTTTGTTTGGTATTTTCTAAAAAGTTTCATTATCTCTTATTATACATGTAGATGCGATGTTGAGGGTCGTGGCCTTCGAATCGATACCTATTTCGGCATATGTTCATTTTCGGTTTATACCTGACATGGTGGGTTATTTGGGGTTATTGGGGGGGAGGGGCATTTTGGTACTTTTTTGGGTTTGGTATTTTCTAAAAAGTGTCCTTATCTCTTATTAGACGTGTGGAGGAGATGTTGAGGGTCGTGACCTTCAAATCGATACCCATTTCGGCATATGTTCGTTTTCATTTTAAACCAAACCGGGTCAATCGTTTGGGGTTATTTGGTGGCATTTCTGTACTTGTTCGGTTTGGTATTTTCTAAAAACTATCTTTATCTCTTATTAGACGTGTGGATGCGATGTTGAGGGTCGAGACCATCAAATCAATACCTATTTCGGCATATGTTCATTTTCGGTTTAAACCAGATCGAGTGGGTCATTCACTGTTATTTGGGGGCATTTCTGTACTTTTTTTGTTCGGTTTTGTCTAAAAAGTTTCGTTATCTCTTATTAGACGTGTAGATGCGATGTTGAGGGTCGAGGCCTTCGAATCGATTCCTATTTTGGCATATGTTCATTTTCGGTTTAAACCTGACATGGTGGGTTATTTGGGGTTATTGGGGGGCATTTTTGTACTTATTTGGGTTTGGTATTTTCTAAAAAGTGTCCTTATCTCTTATTAGACGTGTGGAGGAGATGTTGACGGTCGTGACCTTCGAATCGATACCTATTTTGGCATATGTTCATTTTCTGTTTAAACCAGACTGGGTGGGTCGTTAGGGGTTATTTAGTGGCATTTTTGTATTTTTTTGGGTTTGGTATTTTCTAAAAAGTGTCTTTATCACTTCTTAGACTTGTATAGGAGATGTTGAGGGTCGTGACCTTCGAATCGATACTTATTTCGGCATATGTTCATTTTCTGTTTAAACCAGACCTAGTGGGTCGTTTGGGGTTATTTGGAGGCATTTATGTACTTTTTTGGTTTGGGATTATCTAAAAGTATCCTTATCTCTTATTAGACGTGAGGGTGTGATGTTGAGGGTCGTGACCTACGAATCGATACCTATTTCGACATATGTTCATTTTCCATTTTAACCAGACCAGTCGGGTCGTTTGGGGTTATTTGGTGGCATTTCTGTACTCTTTTGGGTTTGGTATTTTCTAAAAAGTGTCTTTATCTCTTATTGGACGTGTAGATGCGATGTTGAGGATCGTGACATTCGAATCGATACCTATTTTGACATATGTTCATTTTCGGTTTAAACCCGACCGGGTGGGTCGTTCGGGGTTATTTGGGGGAATTTCTATACTTTTTTTGGTTTGGTATTTTCTAAAAGCTATACTTATCTCATATTAGATGGGTAGATGCGAAGTTGAGGGTCGTGGCCTTCGAATTGATACCTATTTCGGCATATGTTCATTTTCGGTTTAAACTTGACATGGTGGGTTATTGGGGGGCATTACTGTATTTTTTTGGGTTTGGTATTTTCTAAAAAGTGTCCTTATCTCTTATTAGATGTGTGGATACGATGTTGAGGGTCGTGACCTTCGAATCGATACCTAATTCGACATATGTTCATTTTTGGTTTAAACCGGACCAGGTGGGTCGTTTGGGGTTATTTGGGGGCATTTTTGTATTTTTTTGGGTTTGGTATTTTCTAAAAACTGTCCTTATCTCTTATTAGATATGTGGATGCGATGTTGAGGGTCGTGACCTTCGAATCAATACCTAATTCGACATATGTTCATTTTTTGTTTAAACCGGACCAGGTCGGTCGTTTGGGGTTATTTGGGGGCATTTCTGTACTTTTTTGGGTTTGGTATTTACAAAAACTATCCTTATCTCTTACTAGACGTGTAGATGCGATGTTGAGGGTCGTGACCTTCAAATCGATACCTATTTTGGCATATGTTCATTTTTGGTTTAAACCTGGGATGGTGGGTTGTTTGGGGTTATTTGGGGACATTTCTGTACTTTTTTGGGTTTGGTGTTTTCTAAAAACTGTCCTTATCTCTTATTAGACTTGTGGAGGAGATGTTGAGGGCCGTGACCTTCGAATCGATACCTATTTTGGCATATGTTCATTTTCCGTTTAAACCAGACCGGGTGGGACGTTTGAGGTTATTTGAGTTCATTTCTATACTTTTTTGGGTTTGGAATTTTTTAAAAACTGTCCTTATCTCTTGTTAGACGTGTGGATGCGATGTTAAGGGTCGTGAACTTTGAATCGATACCGATTTCGGCATATGTTCATTTTTTGTTTAAACCAGACCGGGTGGGTCGTTTGGGGTTATTTTGGGGCATTTCTGAACTTTATTGGTTTGGGATTATCTAAAAAGTGTCCTTATCTTTTATTAGACGTGTGGATGCGATGTTGAGTGTCGTGACTTGTGAATCGATACTTATTTCGACAAATGTTCATTTTCGTTTTAAACCGTATCGGGTATGTCATTTGGGGTTATTTGGGGGCAATTTTGTACTTTTTTTGGTTGGTACTTTCTAAAAAGTGTCAATATCTCTTTTTAGACGTGTGGAGGAGATGTTGAGAGTTGCGACCTCCAAATCGATACTTATTTCGACACATGTTCATTTTCGTTTTAAACCAGACCGGTTGGGTTATTTGGGGTTATTTGGTGGCAATTATGTACTTTTTTGGGTTTGGTATTTTCTAAAATGTGTGTTTATCTCTTATTAGACGTGTAGATGCGCTGTTAAGGGTCGTGACCTTCGAATCGATACCTATTTCGGCATATGTTCATTTTTTGTTTAAACCAGACCGGGTAGGTCGTGTGGGGTTATTTGGTGGCATTTCTGTACTTTTTTTGTTTGGTATTTTCTAAAAAGTGTCTTTATCTCTTATTAGAGGTGTGGATGTGATGTTGGGGGTCGTGAGCTTTGAATCGATACCTATTTTGACATATGTTCATTTTCGTTTTAAACCAGACCGGTTGGGTCGTTTGGGGTTATTTGGTGGCATTTATAAATTTTTTTGGGTTTGGTATTTTCTAAAAAGTGTGTTTATCTCTTATTAGACGTGTAGATGCGATGCTAAGGGTCGTGACCTTCGAATCGATACCTATTTCGGCATATGTTCATTTTCGGTGTAAACCAGACCGGGTGGGTCATCGGGGGTTATTTGGGGGCATTTCTGTACTTTTTTTATTTGGTATTTTCTACAAAGTGTCATTATCTCTTATTAGAGGTATGGAGGAGATGTTGAGGGTCGTGACCTTCAAATCGATACCAATTTCGGTTTATGTTCATTTTTGGTTTAAACCAGACCGGGTGGGTCATTTGGGGTTATTTGGGGGCATTTATGTACTCTCTTTATTTAATATTTTCTAATGAGTGTCATTATCTCTGATTAGATGTGTGGAGGAGATGTTGAGGGTCGGAACCTTCAAATCGATACCTATTTGGGCATATGTTCATTTTCGTTTTTAAGCCAGACCGGTTGGGTCGTATGGGGTTATTTTGTGGCATTTCTGCACTTTTTTGGGTTTGGTATTTTCTAAAAAGTTTGTTTACCTCTTATTAGACGTGTAGATGCGATGTTGAGGGTCGTGACCGTCGAATCGATACCTATTTCGACATATGTTCATTTTTGGTTTAAACCAGACCAGGTGGGTCGTGTGGGGTTATTTGGGGGCATTTATGTACTTTTTTTGTTTGGTATTTTCTAAAAAGTGTCATTATCTCTTATTAGACGTGTGGAGGAGATGTTGAGGGTCGTGACCTTCGAATCGATACCTATTTCAGCATATGTTCATTTTCAGTTTAAACTAGACCGGGTGGGTCGTTTGGGGTTATTTGGGGGCATTTCTGTACTTTTTTGGGTTTGGTATTTTCTGAAAACTTTCCTTATCTCTTATTAGACGTGTGGAGGAGATGTTGAGGGTCGAGACCTTCGAATCGATACCTATTTCGGCTAATGTTCATTTTCGATTTAAACCAGACCGGGTGGGTCGTTTGGGGTTATTTGGGGGCATTTCTGTACTTTTTTTATTTTATATTTTTGAAAGAGTGTCATTATCTCTTATTACACATGTGGAGGAGATGTTGAGGGTCGTGACCTTCGAATCGAT
This sequence comes from Telopea speciosissima, assembly GCF_018873765.1. NCBI lineage: Eukaryota > Viridiplantae > Streptophyta > Magnoliopsida > Proteales > Proteaceae > Telopea > Telopea speciosissima. The sequence continues at coordinate 108,122 of NW_025317417.1, forward strand.
ACCTATTTCGGCATATGTTCATTTTCAGTTTAAACCAGACTGGGTAGGTCATTTGGGGTTATTTGGGGGCATATCTGTGCTTTTTTGGGTTTGGTATTTTCTAAAAATTGTCCTTATCTGTTATTAGTCGTGTGGATGCGATGTTGCGGGTCGTGACCTTCGAATCGATACCTATTTCGACATGTGTTCATTTTCTATTTAAACTAGACCAGCTCTGTCGTTTGGGGATATTTGGGGGCATTTCTGTACTTTTTTGGGTTTGGTATTTTCCAAAAACTGTCCTTATCTCTTATTAGACGTGTGGAAGGAATGTTGAGGGTAGTGACCTTCGAATCGATACCTATTTTGACATATGTTGATTTTCGGTTTAAACTAGAACAGGTGGGTTGTGTGGGGTTATTTGGGGGCATTTCTGTACTTTTTTTGTTTGGTATTTTCTAAAAAGTGTCATTATCTCTTATAAGACGTGTGGAGGAGATGTTGAGGGTCGTGGCCTTCGAATCAATACCTATTTCGGCATAAGTTCATTTTCAGTTTAAACCAGACCGGGTGGGTTGTTTGGGGTTATTTGGGGGCATTTCTGTACTTTTTTGGGTTTGGTATTTTCTAAAAACTGTCCTTATCTCTTATTTGTCATGTGGATACGATGTTGCGGGTCGTGACCTTCGAATCGATACCTATTTTGACTTGTGTTCATTTTCTGTTTAAACCTGACCAAGTCGGTCATTTGGGGTTATTTGGGTGCATTTCTGTACTTTTTTGGGTTTGGTATTTTCTAAAAACTGTCCTTATCTATTATTAGACGTGTGGATGCGATGTTGAGGGTCGGGACCTTCAAATCGATACCTATTTCGGCATATGTTCATTTTCATTTTGAGCCAGACCGGTTAGGTCGTGTGGGATTATTTGGTGGCATTTCTGTACTTTTTTGGGTTTGGTATTTTCTAAAAAGTTTGTTTATCTCTTATTAGACGTGTAGATGAGATGTTGAGGGTCGTGACCGTCGAATCGATACCTATTTCGGCATATGTTAATTTTCGGTTTAAACCAGACCTGGTGGGTCGTGTGGGGTTATTTGGGGGCATTTCTGTACTTTTTTTTTATTTGTTATTTTCTAAAAAGTGTCATTGTCTCTTATTAGTGGTGTGGAGGAGATGTTGAGGGTCGTGACCTTCGAATCGATACCTATTTTGGCTTATGTTCATTTTCGATTTAAACCAGACCGGGTGGGTCGTTTTGGGTTATTTGGGGGCTTTTCTTTACTTTTTTTGTTTGGTATTTTCTAAAAAGTGTCATTATCTCTTATAAGACGTGTGGAGGAGATGTTGAGGGTTGTGACCTTCGAATCGATACCTATTTTGGCATAAGTTCATTTTCAGTTTAAACCAGACCGGGTGGGTCGTTTGGGGTTATTTGGGGGCATTTCTATACTTTTTTGGGTATGGTATTTTCTAAAAACTGTCCTTATCTCTTATTTGTCGTGTGGATACGTTGTTGCGGGTCGTGACCTTCGAATCGATACCTATTTCGACATGTGTTCATTTTCTATTTAAACTTGACCAGGTCGGTCGTTTGGGGTTATTTGGGGGCATTTCTGTACTTTTTTGGGTTTGGTATTTTCTAAAAACTATCCTTATCTATTATTAGATGTGTGGATACGATGTTGAGGGTCAGGACCTTCAAATCGATACCTATTTCGGCATATGTTCATTTTCATTTTGAGCCAGACCGGTTAGGTCGTTTGGGATTATTTGGTGGCATTTCTGTACTTTTTTGGGTTTGGTATTTTCTAAAAAGTTTGTTTATCTCCTATTAGATGTGTAGATGCAATGTTGAGGGTCGTGACCGTCGAATCGATACCTATTTTGGCATATGTTAATTTTTGGTTTAAACCAGACCAGGTGGGTCATGTGGGTTTATTTGGGGGCATTTTTGTACTTTCTTTTATTTGTTATTTTCTAAAAAGTGTCATTGTCTCTTATTAGAGGTGTGGAGGAGATGTTGAGGGTCGACCTTCGAATCGATACCTATTTTGGCTTATGTTTATTTTCGATTTAAACCAAACCGGGTGGGTCGTTTGGGGTTATTTGGGGGCTTTTCTGTACTCTTTTTTTTTGGTATTTTCTAAAAAGTGTCATTATCTCTTATAAGACGTGTGGAGGAGATGTTGAGGGTCGTGACCTTCGTATCGATACCTATTTCGGCATAAGTTCATTTTTAGTTTAAACCAGACCGGGTGGGTCGTTTGGGGTTATTTGGGGGCATTTCTATACCTTTTTGGGTTTGGTATTTTCTAAAAACTGTCCTTATCTCTTATTAGTCGTGTGGATGCGATGTTACGGGTCATGACCTTCGAATCGATACCTATTTCGACATGTGTTCATTTTTTATTTAAACCAGACTAGGTCGGTCGTTTGGGGTTATTTGGGGGCATTTCTGTACTTTTTTGGGTTTGGTATTTTCTAAAAACTGTCCTTATCTATTATTAGACGTGTGGATGCGATGTTGAGGGTCGGGACCTTCAAATCGATACCTATTTCGGCATATTCATTTTCATTTTGAGCCAGACCGGTTAGGTCGTTTGGGGTTATTTGGTGGCATTTCTGTACTTTTTTGGGTTTGGTATTTTCTAAAAAGTTTGTTTATCTTTTATTAGACGTGTAGATGCAATGTTGAGGGTCGTGACCATCGAATCGATACCTATTTCGGCATATGTTTATTTTCGATTTAAACTAGACCAGGTGGGTCATGTGGGGTTATTTGGGGGCATTTCTGTACTTTTATTTATTTGGTATTTTCTAAAAAGTGTCATTATCTCATATTAGAGGTGTGGTGGAGATGTTGAGGGTCGTGACCTTCGAATCGATACCTATTTTGGCTTATGTTCATTTTCGGTTTAAACCAGATCGGGTGGGTCGTTTGGGGTTATTTGGGGGCATTTCTGTACTTTTTTTATTTAATATTTTCTAAAGAGTGTCATTATCTCTGATTAGACGTATGAAGGAGTTGTTGAGGGTCGGGACCTTCAAATCGATACCCATTTTGGCATATGTTCATTTTTGTTTTAAGCCAGACTGGTTGGGTCGTATGGGGTTATTTGGTGGCATTTCTGTATTTTTTTGGGTTTGGTATTTTTAAAAAGTTTGTTTATCTCTTATTAGACGTGTAGATGCGATGTTGAGGGTCGTGACCGTTGAATCGATACCTATTTCGGCATAAGTTCATTTTCGGTTTAAACCAGACTAGGTGGGTCATGTGGGGTTATTTGGGGGCATTTCTGTACTTTTTTTGTTTGGTATTTTCTAAAAAGTGCCCTTATCTCTTATTAGACGTGTGGATGTGATGTTGAGGGTCGTGGCTTACGAATCGATACCTATTTCGACAAATGTTCATTTTCATTTTAAACCATACCGGGTATGTCGTTTGGGGTTATTTGGGAGCAATTCCGTACTTTTTTTCGTTGGTATTCCTAAAAAGTGTCGTTATCTCTTACTAGACGTGTGGAGGAGATGTTGAGGGTCGTGACCTCCAAATCGATACCTATTTCGGCATATGTTCATTTTCGTTTTAAACCAGACCGGTTGGGTCATTTGGGGTTATTTGGTGGCATTTATGTACTTTTTTGGGTTTGGTATTTTCCAAAAAGTGTGTTTATCTCATATTAGATGTGTAGATGCGATGTGAAGGGTCGTGACCTTCGAATCGATACCTATTTCGGCATATGTTCATTTTCAGTTTAAACCAGACCGGGTGGGTCGTGTGGGGTTATTTGGGGGCATTTCTGTACTTTTTTTGTTTGGTACTTTCTAAAAAGTGTCTTTATCTCTTATTAGACTTGTGGATGTGATGTTGGGGGTCGTACGCTTCGAATCGATACCTATTTTGGCATATGTTCGTTTTCTGTTTAAACCAGACGGGGTGGGTCATTTGGGGTTATTTGGGGGCATTTCTATACTTTTTTTTTGTTGGTATTTTTTAAAAAGTGTCATTATCTCTTATTAGATGTGTGGAGGAGATGTTGAGGGTCGTGACCTTCGAATTGATACCCATTTCGGCATATATTCATTTTCAGTTTAAACCAGACCGGGTGTGTCGTTCTGGGTTATTTGGGGTCATTTCTAAACTTTTTTGTATTTGGAATTTTTTAAAAATTGTCCTTATCTCTTATTAGATGTGTCGATAAGATGTTGAAGGTTGTGACCTTTGAATTGATACATAATTCGGGATATGTTCATTTTCTGTTTAAACCAAACCGGGTGGGTCGTTAGGGGTTATTTGGGGGCAATTCTGTACTTTTTTAGGTTTGGTATTTTCTTAAAAAAGTCCTTATCACTTAATAGATGTGTGGAGGAGATGTTGAGGGTCGTGACCTTCGAATCGATACCCATTTCGTCATATGTTCATTTTCAGTTTAAACCAGACCGGGTAGGTCGTTTGGGGTTATTTAGGGGCATTTCTAAACCTTTTTGGGTTTGGAATTTTTTAAAAATTGTCCTTATCTCTTACTAGATGTGTGGATGCGATGTTGCGGGTCGTGACCTTTGAATCGATACCTAATTCAGGATATGTTCATTTTCTGTTTTAACCAGACCGGGTGGGTTGTTTGGGGTTATTTGGGCGCATTTCTAAACTTTTTTGGGTTTGGAATTTTTTAAAAACTGTCCTTATCTCTTATTAGACGTGTGGACGCGATGTTAAGGGTCGTCACCTTTGAATCGATACCTATTTTGGCATATGTTCATTTTCTATTTAAACCAGACTGGGTGGGTCGTTTGGGGTTATTTGGGGGCGTTTCTGTATTTTTATGGTTTGGCATTATCTAAAAAGTGTTCTGATCTCCTATTAGACGTGTGGATGCGATGTTGAGGGTCGTGACTTACGAATCAATACCTATTTCGACAAATGTTCGTTTTCGTTTTAAACCATACCGGGTATGTCGTTTGGGGTTATTTGGGAGCAATTCTGTACTTTTTTTTGTTGGTATTTTCTAAAAAGTGTCATTATCCCTTATTAGACGTGTGGAGGAGATGTTGAGGGTCGTGACCTCCAAATCGATACCTATTTTGGCATATGGTCATTTTCGTTTTAAACCAGACCGGTTGGGTCGTTTGGGGTTATTTAGTGGCAGTTATGTACTTTTTTGGGTTTGGTATTTTCTAAAAACTGTATTTATCTCTTATTAGACGTGTAGATGCGATGTTAAGGGTCGTGACGTTCGAATCAATACCTATTTTGGCACATGTTCATTTTTTGTTTAAACCAGACCGGGGGGGCCGTTTGGGGTAATTTGGGGGCATTTCTGAACTTTTTTTGTTTGGTAATTTCTAAAAAGTGTCATTATCTCTTATTAGACGTGTGGAGGAGATGTTAAGGGTCGTGACCTTCGAATCAATACCTATTTCGGCATATGTTCGTTTTCAATTTAAACCAGACCGGGTGGGTCGTTTGGGGTTATTTGGGGGCATTTCTACACTTTTTTGGGTTTGGTAATTTCTAAAAAGTGTCATTATCTCTTATTAGACGTGTGGAGGAGATGTTAAGGGTCGTGACCTTCGAATCAATACCTATTTTGGCATATGTTCATTTTCAATTTAGCCCAGACCGGGTGGGTCGTTTGGGGTTATTTGGGGGCATTTCTGAACTTTTTTGGGTTTGGAATTTTTTAAAAATTGTCCTTATCTATTCGTAGACGTGTGCATGTTATGTTGAGGGTCGTGACCTTCGAATCGATACCTATTTTGGCATATGTTCATTTTTTATTTAAATCAAACAGGTTGGGTGGTTTTGTGGTTCTTTGGGGGCATTTCTATACTTTTTTGGTTTGGTATAATCTAAAAAGTGTCCTTATCTCTTATTAGAAGTGTGGATGCGATGTTGAGGGTCGTGGCTTACGAATCGATACCTGTTTCGACATATGTTCATTTTCGCTTTAACCCATACCGGGTGGGTCGTTTGGGGTTATTTGGGAGCATTTCTATACTTTTTTTGGTTGGTATTTTCTAAAAAGTGTCATTATCCCTTATTAGACGTGTGGAGGAGATGTTGAGGGCCGTGACCTTCGAATCGATACCTATTTTGGCATATGTTCATTTTCAGTTTAAACCAGACCGGGTGGGTCGTTTGGGGTTATTTGGGGGCATTTCTGTATTTTTTTGGGTTTGGTATTTTCTAAAAACTGTCGTTATATCTTATTAGGCGTGTGGATGCGATGTTGCGGGTGGTGACCTTCGAATAGATACCTATTTCGACATATGTTCATTTTCTATTTAAACCAGATCGGGTCGATCGTTTGGGGTTATTTGGGGACATTTCTGTACTTTTTTGGGTTTGGTATTTTCTAAAAATTGTCCTTATCTCTTATTAGACGTGTGGATGCGATGTTGATGGTCGTGACCTTCAAATCGATACCTATTTCGGCATATGTTCATTTTCTTTTTAAACCAGACCAGTTGGGTCGTTTGGGGTAATTTGGTGGCATTTATGTATTTTTTTGGGTTTGTTATTTTGTAAAAAGTGTGTTTATCTCTTATTAGACGTGTAGATGCAATGTTGAGGGTCGTGACCTTCGAATCGATACCTATTTCAGCATATGTTCATTTTCGGTTTAAACCAGACTAGGTGGGTCGTGTTGGGTTATTTTGGGGCATTTCTGCACTTTTTATGTTTGGTATTTTCTAAAAAGTGTCATTATCTCTTATTAGACATCTGGAGGAGATGTTGAGGGTCGTGACCTTCGGATCGATACCTATTTTGGCTTATGTTCTTTTTTGGTTTAAACAAGACCGGGAGGGTCGTTTGGGGTTATTTGGGGGCATTATTGTACTTTTTTGGGTTTGGTGTTTTCTAAAAACTGTCCTTATCTCTTATTAGACATGTGGATCCGATGTTGCGGTTCGTGACCTTCAAATCGATACCTATTTTGGCATATGTTCATTTTCAGTTTGAATCAGACCGGGTGGGTCGTTTGGGATTATTTGGTGGAATTTCTGTACTTATTTCGGGTTGGCATTTTGTAAAAAGTGTCCTTATCTTTTATTAGACTTGTGGATGCGATGCTGAGGGTCGTGACCTTCGAATTGATACCTATTTCGACATATGTTCAATTTCTATTTAAACTAGACCGGGTGGGTCGTTTAGGGTTATTTGGGGGCATTTCTGTACTTTTTTGGGTTTGGTATTTTCTAAAAACTGTCCTTATCTCTTATTAGACATGTGGATGCGATGTTGAGGGTCGTGACCTTCGAATCGATACCTATTTCGGCATATGTACATTTTCGGTTTAAACTAGACCGGGTGGGTCGTTTGGGGTTATTTGGGGGCATTTCTGTATTTTTTTGGGTTTGGGATTTTCTAAAAAGTGTCCTTATCTCTTATTAGACGTGTGGATGCAATGTTGAGGGTCGTGCCCTTCGAATCAATACCTATTTTGGCATATGTTCATTTTCGATTTAAACCTGACATGGTGGGTTGTTTGGGGCTATTTTGGGGCATTTTCGTACTTTTTTTGGTTTGGTATTATCTAAAAAGTGTCTTTATCTCTTATTAGACGTGTGGATGCGATGTTGAGGGTCGTGACCTTCGAATCGATACCTATTTTGGCATATGATCATTTTCTGTTTAAACCAGACTGGGTGGGTCGTTTGGGGTTTATTTGGGGGCATTTCTGTACTTTTTTGGGTTTGGTGTTTTCTAAAAATTGTCCTTATCTCTTATTGGACATGTCGATGCTATGTTGAGGGTCATGACCTTTGAATCGATATCTATTTCGGCATATGTACATGGTTTAAACCAGACCGGGTGGGTCGTTTGGGGTTAGTTTTGGGTTTTTCTGTACTTTTTTGGGTTTGGGATTTTTTAAAAAGTGTCCTTATCTCTTATTAGATGTGTGGATGCAATGTTGAGGGTCGTGACCTTCGAATCAATGCCTATTTCGGCATATGTTCATTTTCGGTTTAAACCTGACATGGTGGGTTGTTTGGGGTTATTTTGGGGCATTTTCGTGCTTTTTTTGGTTTGGTATTTTCTAAAAAGTGTCCTTATCTCTTATTAGACGTTTGGAGGAGATGTTGAGGGTCATGACCTTCAAATCGATACCTATTTCGGCATATGTTCATTTTTAGTTTAAACCGGCCCTGGTGGGTCGTTTAGGGTTATTTGGGGGCATTTCTGTACTTTTTTGGGTTTGATATTTTTTAAAAACTGTGCTTATCTCTTATTAGACGTGTGGATGCGATGTCGAGGGTCGTGACCTTCGAATCGATATCTATTTTGGCATATGTACATTTTTTATTTACACCAGACCAGGTGGGTCGTTTGGGGTTATTTGGGGGTTTTCCTGTACTTTTTTGGGTTTGGGATTTTTTAAAAACTGTCCTTATCTCTTATTAGACGTGTGGATGCAATGTTGAGGGTCGTGACCTTCGAATCAATACCTATTTCGGCATATGTTCATTTTCGGTTTAAACCAGACATGGTGGGTTGTTTGGGGTTATTTGGGGGCATTTCCGTACTTTTTTTGGTTTGGTATTTCTAAAAAGTGTCCTTATCTCTTATTAGACCTGTGGAGGAGATGTTGAGGGTCCTGACCTTCGAATTGATACCTATTTCGGCATATGTTCATTTTCAGTTTAAATCAGACCAGGTGGGTCGTTTGGGGTTATTTGGGGGCATTTCTGTACTTTTTTGGGTTTGGTATTTTCTAAAAACTGCCCTTATCTCTTATTAGACGTGTGGATGCATTGTTGAGTGTCGTGACCTTCGAATCGATACCTATTTTGGCATATGTATATTTTCGATTAAAACCAGACCGGGTGGGTCGTTTGGGGTTATTCGGGGGCATCTTTGTACTTTTTTGGGTTTGGGATTTTTAAAAAATGTCTTTATCTCTTATTAGACGTGCGGATGCAATGTTGAGGGCCGTGAGCTTCCAATCAATAACTATTTTGGCATATGTTCATTTTCGGTTTAAACCTGACATGGTGGGTTATTTGGGGTTATTTGGGGGCATTTCTGTACTTTTTTTGGTTTGGTATTTTCTAAAAAGTGTCCTTATCTCTTATTAGACGTGTGGAGGAGATGTTGAGTGTCGTGACCTTCGAATCAATACCCATTTTGGCATAGGTTCATTTTCTGTTTAAACCAGACCAGGTGAGTTGTTTGGGGTTATTTGGGGTTTTCTGAACTTTTTTGGGTTTGATATTTTTGAAAAACTGTCATTATTTTTAAAAAGCTGTCATTTGGGGCCTCCTTGATGTGGTTAACTGGCTTGTTCAGGTAGTGTGTGTTAATGATAATTTGGATGTTATCCCTAAGATGGCTTTTTGTGCGACAATCTATCATGTTTGGTGGGAGAGAAATCAGCGTCTCTTAAGTAATCAAGCAAGGTCTTATGATGCTATTATCCAAGCTATTAAGTTTGATGTTGTGACTAAGGGCTCTCAAAGCCCTATTTCGGTTGCCTATTCGCCTAGGAATCAATTCCTGGTCGATATGTGGGGTTTACAGGTGAGATGGGCTGCTGTTATTCCCAAAGCTTGTGTCTGGCCCATACCTCCGGCAGATTTGTTTACTTTGCATTGCGATGGTTCCTTGAGGGGAGATAGAGCTGCTTACAGGGGCCTTATTCGCAATACCTTGGGTGAACTTATCCAAGCTATTAAGTTTGATGTTGTGACTAAGGGCTCTCAAAGCCCTATTTCGGTTGCCTATTCGCCTAGGAATCAATTCCTGGTCGATATGTGGGGTTTACAGGTGAGATGGGCTGCTGTTATTCCCAAAGCCATACCTCCGGTAGATTTGTTTACTTTGCATTGCGATGGTTCCTTGAGGGGAGATAGAGCTGCTTACAGGGGCCTTATTCGCAATACCTTGGGTGAACCGGTTCTGGCTTATGTCGGCAAAGGTGTGGAGGCCTTGGTTCTTCATATGGAGTTACTAGCCATTTACAAGGGGGTTAATCTGTGCTTACAGAGAGAGCTTCGCCATATGTCCATCAGATCTGATTCGAAGGTGGCTATCGAGAGTCTTACAGGTGTTTCCAGCTGCCCTTGGAGTCTATCTACCTTGAAGTTCCATATTTTGTCTAGCCTAAACCAGTTGGCTCGTTATGAGATAAGGCATGTTTGGAGAGAGTTGAATCAGCCGGCTGATTTTATTGCTTCTATTGATCTTAGTGATGGGGAGACTATTTTATATCCTTCGGGTTTTGTTGAGGATCTTAACCGGTTGATTTATGATGATGTCTCCGATAAGGTCCAGTTTAGACCTCCTTGATTGGGTTGGGTGTCTTTCTCAAGTATTAACGAGGGGCATGTCCTCGGGGGGTGTGGGGCCTTTCCTCCCTCTTAGACTTGTCTAAGGGTTGGAAGTATGCTGCCTTCTTTTGTTTTCTTTCTTTTTCTTTTTATACACATACAACTTACTTATCGAAAAAAATAAAAAAGGTATCGATTCGAAGGTCACGACCTTCAACATCGCATCCACATGTCTAATAAGAGATAATGACACATTTTAGAAAATACCAAACCCAAAAAAGTATAAAAATGCCCCCAAATAACCCCAAACGACCCACCCGGTCTAGTTTAAACCGAAAATGAACATATCCCGAAATAGGTATCAATTCAAAGGTCACGACCCTCAACATCATATCCACTTGTCTAATAAGAGATAAGGACACGTTTTAGAAAATACCCAACCAAAAAAAGTACAGAAATGCCCCCAAATGACCCCAAACGACCCATCCGGTCTGGTTTAAACCGAAAATGACCATATGTCGAAATAGGTATCTATTCGAAGGTCACGACCCTCAACATCGCATCCACTCGTCCAATAAGAGATAAGGATGCTTTTTAGAAAATACCAAACCCAAAAAAGTACAAAAATGCCCCCAAATAACCCCAAACGACCCACCCGGTATGGTTTAAACCAAAAATGAACATATGCCAAAATAGATATCGATTCGAAGGTCATGACTCTCAACATCGCATCCACATGTCTAATAAGAGATAAGGACACTTTTTAGAAAATACCAAACCCAAAAAAGTACAAAAATGCCCCCAAATAACCCCAAACGACCCACCCGGTATGGTTTAAACTGAAAATGAACATATGCCAAAATAGGTATCGATTCGAAGGTCATGACCCTCAACATCGCATCCACATGTCTAATAAGAGATAAGGACACTTTTTAGAAAATATCAAACTGAAAAAAGTACAGAAATGCCCACAAATGACCCCAAAGGACCCACCCAGTCTGGTTCAAATTGAAAATGAACATATGCCAAAATAGTTATCGATTCAAAAGTCACGACCCTCAACATCGCATCCACTCATCTAATAAGAGATAAGGACACTTTTTAGAAAATACCCAACCAAAAAAAGTACAGAAATGCCCCCAAATGACCCCAAACGACCCATCCGGTTTGGTTTAAACCGAAAATGACCATATGTCGAAATAGGTATCTATTCGAAGGTCACGACCCTCAACATCGCATCCACTCGTCTAATAAGAGATAAGGATACTTTTTAGAAAATACCAAACCCAAAATAGTATAAAAATGCCCCCAGATAACCCCAAACAACCCACCCGGTATGGTTTAAACTGAAAATGAACATATGCCAAAATAGGTATCGATACGAAGGTCACGACCCTCAACATCGCATCCACATGTCTAATAAGAGATCAGGACACTCTTAGAAAATACCAAACCCAAAAAAGTATAAAAATGCCCCAAAATAACCCCAAACGACCCACCCGGTCTGGTTTAAACTGAAAATGAACATATGCCAAAATAGGTATCGATTCGAAGGTCACGACCCTCAACATCGCATCCACATGTCTAATAAGAGATAAGGACACTTTTTAGAAAATCCCAAACTGAAAAAAGTACAGAAGTGCCCCCAAATGACCCCAAACGACCCATCCGGTCTGGTTTAAACCGAAAATGACCATATGTCAAAATAGGTATCTATTCGAAGGTCACGACCCTCAACATCGCATCCACTCGTCTAATAAGAGATAAGGATACTTTTTAGAAAATACCAAACCCAAAATAGTACAAAAATGCCGCAGATAACCCCAAACGACCCACCCGGTATGGTTTAAACCGAAAATGAACATATGCCAAAATAGGTATCGATTCGAAGGTCACGACCCTCAACATCGCATCCACATGTCTAATAAGACATCAGGACACTTTTTAGAAAATACCAAACCCAAAAAAGTACAAAAATGCCCCCAAATAACCCCAAACGACCCACATGGTATGGTTTAAACTGAAAATGAACATATGCCAAAATAGGTATCGATTCAAAGGTCACGACCCTCAACATCGCATCCACATGTCTAATAAGAGATAAGGACAGTTTTTAGAAAATACCATACTGAAAAAAGTACAGAAGTGCCCCCAAATGACCCCAAACGACCCATCCGGTGTAGTTTAAACCGAAAATGACCATATGTCGAATTAGGTATCTATTCGAAGGTCACGACCCTCAACATCGCATCCACTCGTCTAATAAGAGATATTGATACTTTTTAGAAAATACCAAACCCAAAATAGTAAAAAAATGCCCCAAGATAACCCCAAACGACCCACCCGGTATGGTTTAAATCGAAAATGAACATATGCCAAAATAGGTATCGATTCGAAGGTCACGACCCTCAACATCGCATCCACATGTCTAATAAGAGATAATGACACATTTTGGAAAATACCAAACCCAAAAAAGTACAGCAATGCCCCCAAATTACGCCAAACGACCCACCCGGTCTTGTTTAAACTGAAAATGAACATATGCCAAAATAGGTATCGATTCGAAAGTCACGACCCTCAACATCGCATCCACAGATCTAATAAGAGATAAGGACACTTTTTAGACAATACCAAACCCAAAAAAATACAAAAATGCCCCCAAATAACCCCAAACGACCCACCCGATCTAGTTTAAACCGAAAATGAACATATATCGAAATAGGTATCGATTCGTAGGTCATGACCCTCAACATCGCATCCACATGTCTAAAAAGAGATAAGGACACTTTTTAGAAAATCCCAACCCAAAAAAGTATAGAAATGCTCCCAAATAACCCCAAACGACCCACCCGGTCTAGTTTAAACCCAAAATGAACATATATCGAAATAGGTATCGATTCGAAGGTCACGAACCTCAACATCGCAACCACACATCTAATAAGAGATAAGGAGACTTCTTAGAAAATCCAAGGCCAAAAAAAGTACAGAAATGCCCCCAAATAACCCCAAACGACCCACCCGGTCTGGTGCAAACTGAAAATGAACATTTACCAAAATAGGTATCGATTCGAAGGTCACAACCCTCAACATCGTATCCAAAAGTGTAATAAGAGATAAGGACACTTTTTAAAGAATCCCAAACCCCAAAAAGTTTAGAAATGGCCCCAAATAACTCCAAATGACCCACCCGTTCTGGTTTAAACTGAAAATGAGCAAATGCCAAAATAAGTATCGATTCGAAGGACACGACCCCCAACATCGCTTCCACACGTCTAATAAGAGCTAATGACACTTTTTAGAAAATACCAAACCCAAAATAGTACAGCAATGGCCCAAAATTACCCCCAACGACCCATCCGATCTGGTTTAGACCAAAAATGAACATGTGCCAAAATAGGTATCAATTCGAAGGTCAAGACCCACAACTTCGCATCCACATGTCTAATTGGAGATAAGCACACATTTTAGAAAACACAAAACCCAAAAAAGTATGGAAATTCCCCCACATAACCCCGAACGACCTACCCGGTCTGGTTTAAATCGAAAATGACCATATGTAGAAATAGGTATTGATTCGAAGGTCACGACCCTCAACATCACATCCACATGTGTAATAAGAGATAAGGAGACTTTTTAAAAAATCCCAAGCCCAAAAAAGTATGAAAATGCCCCCAAATACCCTAAACTACCCACCCGGTTTGGTTTAAACCGAAAAATAACAAATGCCAAAATACGTATCGATTCGAAGGTCACGACGCTCAACATCGCATCCACACGTCTAATAAGAGATAATGACACTTTTTAGAAAATACCAAACCCAAAAAAGTCCAGCAACGCCCCCAAATTACCCCAAATGACCCATCTGGTCTGGTTTAGACCAACAATGAACATATGCTAAATTTGATATCGATTCGAAGGTCATGACCCTCAACATCGCATCCACACGTCTAAAAGGAGTTAAGGATACTTTTTAGAGAATACCAACCGAAAAAAGTATAGAAATGCCCCCAAATAACCCCAAATGACCCACCCGGACTTGTTTAAATCGAAAATGAACACATCCCAAAATAGGTATCGATTCGAAGGTCACGACCCACAACATCGCATCCACTTGTCTAATAAGAGATACAGACACTTTTTAGAAATTACCAAACAGAAAAAATGTACAGAAATGCCCCCAAATAACCCCAAACGACCCATCCGGTCTGGTTTAAATCGAAAATGACCATCTGTCGAAATAGGAATCAATTCGAAGGTCACGACCTTCAACATCGCATCCACACGTCTGATAAGAGATAATGACACATTTTAGAAAATACCAAACCCAAAAAAGTACAGCAACCCAGCCCCCAAATTACGCCAAACGACCCACCCGGTCTGGTTTGAACCAAAATTGAACATACGCCAAAATAAGTATCGATTCGAAGGTCACGACCCTCAACATCGCATCCACACGTCTAATAAGAGATAAGGACACATTTTAGAAAATACCAAACCCAAAAAAGTATGGAAATTCCCCCACATAACCCCAAACGACCTATCCGGTCTGGTTTAAACCAAAAATGACCATATGTAGAAATATGTATTGATTTGAAGCTCACGACCCTCAACATCGCATCCACACGTCTAATAAGAGATAAGGACACTTTTTAGAAAATACCAAACCCAAAAAAGTACAAAAATGCCCCCAAATAACCCCAAACGACCCACCCGGTCTGGTTTAAACCGAAAATGAACATATATCAAAATAGGTATCGATTCGAAGGTCACGACCCTCAACATCGCATCCACACGTCTAATAAGAGATAAGGACACATTTTAGAAAATACCAAACCCAAAAAAGTATGGAAATTCCCCCACATAACCCCAAACGACCTATCCGGTCTGGTTTAAACCAAAAATGACCATATGTAGAAATATGTATTGATTTGAAGCTCACGACCCTCAACATCCATCCACACATCTAATAAGAGATAAGGACACTTTTTAGAAAATACCAAACCCAAAAAAGTACAAAAATGCCCCCAAATAACCCCAAACGACCCACCCGGTCTGGTTTAAACCGAAAATGAACATATATCAAAATAGGTATCGATTCGAAGGTCATGACCCTCAACATTGCATCCACACGTCTAATAAGAGATAAGGACACTTTTTAGAAAATCCCATCCCAAAAAAGTATAGAAATGCTCCAAAATAACCCCAAACGACCCACTCGGTCTGGTTTAAACAGAAAATGAACATATGTCGCAATATGTATCGATACGAAGGTCATGACCCTCAACATCGCATCCACACGTCTAAAAATAGTTAAGGACAATTTTTAGAGAATCCCAAACCCCAAAATGTATAGAAATCCCCCAAATAACCCCAAACGACCCACCCGGTCTGGTTTAAACCAAAAAAGAACATATGCCGAAATAGGTATCGATTCGACGGTCACGACCCTCTACTTTGCATCCACACATCGAATAAGAGATAAGGACACTTTTTAGAAAATACCAAACCAAAAAAAGTGCAGAAATGCCCCAAATAACCCAAACTACCCATCTGGTCTAGTATAAATCGAAAATGACCATATGTCAAAATAGGTATCGATTCAAAGGTCACGAACCTCAACATCGCAACCACACATCTAATAAGGGATAAGGAGACTTCTTAGAAAATCCCAAGCCCCAAAAAGTACAGAAATGCCCACAAATAATCCCAAATGACCCACCCGGTCTGGTGCAAACTGAAAATGAACATTTACCAAAATAGGTATCGATTCGAAGGTCACAACCCTCAACATCGTATCCAAAAGTGTAATATGAGATAAGGACACTTTTTAGAGAATCCCAAACTCCAAAAATGAACATTTTCCGAAATAAGTATCGATTCGAAGGTCACGACCCTCAACATCACATCTATACGTCTAATAGGAGATAAGGACACTTTTTAGAGAATCCCAAACCCCAAAAAGTATAGAAATGGCCCCAAATAACCCTAAACGACCCACCCGGTCTGGTTTAAACTGAAAATGAACAAATGCCAAAATAGGTATTGATTCAAAGGACATGACCCTCAACATCGCTTGCACATATCTAATAAGAGATAATGACACTTTTTAGAAAATACCAAACCCAAAAAAGTATAGCAATGGTCCAAAATTACCCCAAACGACCCATCTGATTTGGTTTAGACCAAAAATGAACATGTGCCAAAATAGGTATCAATTCGAAGGTCAAGACCTACAACATCGCATCCACATGTCTAATTAAAGATAAGGACACTTTTTAGAAAATACAAAACCCAAAAAAGTATGGAAATTCCCCCACATAACCCCGAATGACCTATCCGGTCTGGTTTAAATCGAAAATGATCATATGTAGAAATAGGTATTGATTCGAAGGTCACGACCCTCAACATCGCATCCACACGTCTAATAAGAGATAAGGAGACTTTTTAGAAAATCCCAAGCCAAAAAAAGTACAGAAATGCCCCCAAATAATCCCAAACGACCCACCCAATGTGGTTTAACCCAAAAATGAACAAATGTCGAAATAGGTATCGATTCGAAGGTCACGACCTTCAACATCGCATCCACACGTCTAAAAAGAGATAATGACACATTTTAGAAAATACCAAACCCAAAAAAGTACAGCAATGCCCCCAAATTATGCGAGACGACCCACCCAGTCTGGTTTAAACCAAAAATGAACATATGCCAAAATAGGTATCGATTCCAAGGTCACGACCCTTAACATCGCATCCACACGTCTAATAAGAGATAAGGACACTGTTTAGAAAATACCAAACCCAAAAAAGTACAAAAATGCCCCCAAATAACCCCAAACGACCCACCCGGTCTGGTTTAAATCGAAAATGAACATACATCAAAATAGGTATCGATTCGAAGGTCATGACCCTCAACATCGCATCCACACGTCTAATAAAAGATAATGACACTTTTTAGAAAATCCCAACCCAAAAAAGTATAGAAATGCTACCAAACAACCCCAAACGACCCACCCGGTCTGGTTTAAACAGAAAATGAACATATGTCGCAATAGGAATCGATTCGAAGGTCATGACCCTCAACATCGCATCCACACATCTAAAAATAGTTAAGGACAGTTTTTAGAGAATCCCCAACCCCAAAATGTAAAGAAATGCCCCCAAATAACCCCAAACGAGCCACCCGGTCTGATTTAAACCAAAAAAGAACATATGCCGAAATAGGTATCGATTTGACGGTCATGACCGTCTACATCGCATCCACACATCGAATAAGAGATAAGGACACTTTTTAGAAAATACCAAACCCAAAAAAGTGCAAAAATGCCCCAAATAACCCAAACCACCCATTCGGCCTGGTATAAATCGAAAATGACCATATGTCAAAATAGGTATCGATTAGAAGGTCACAAACCTCAACATCGTAACCACACATCTAATAAGAGATAAGGAGACTTCTTAGAAAATCCCAAGCCCAAAAAAGTACAGAAATGCCCCCAAATAACCCCAAACGACCCACCCGGTCTGGTGTATACCGAAAATTAACATTCTCCGAAATAAGTATCGATTCGAAGGTCACGACCCTCAACATCACATCTATACATCTAATAAGAGATAAGGAAACTTTTTAGAGAATCCCAAACCCCAAAAAGTATAGAAATGGCCCCAAATAACCCCAAACAACCCACCCGATCTGGTTTAAACTGAAAATGAACATATGCTGAAATAGGTATCGATTCGAAGGTCACGACCCTCAACATCGCATCCACACGTCTAATAAGAGCTAAGGACACTTTTTAGAAAATACCAAAATAAAAAAAGTACAGAAATGTAGCCAAATAACCCCAAATGACCCATCCTGTCTGGTTTAAACTGAAAATAACCATATGTCGAAATAGGTATCGATTCGAAGGTCACGACCCTCAACATAACATCCACGCGTCTAATAAGAGATAATGACACTTTTTAGAAAATACCAGACCCAAAAATGTACAAAAATGCCCGCAAATAACCCCAAACGACCCACCCGGTCTGGTTTGAACCGAAAATGAACATATATCGAAATAGTTATCAATTTGAAGGTCACGACCCTCAACATCGCATCCACACGTCTAATAAGAGATAAAGACACTTTTTAGAGAATCCCAAACCCCAAAAATTATGGAGATGCCCCAAATAACCCCAAACGACCCACCCGGTCAGGTTTAAACTGAAAATGAACATATGCCGAAATAGGTATCGATTCGAAGGTCACGACCCTCAACATCACATCCACACGTCTAATAAGAGATAAGGACACTTTTTAGAAAATACCAAAATAAAAAAAGTACTGAAATGCCCCCAAATAATCCCAAACGACCCACCCGGTCTGGTTTAAATCGAAAATGAACATATGCCAAAATAGGTATCGATTCGATGGTCACGAACCTCAACATTGCGTCCACACATCTAATAAGAGATAAGGACACTTTTTAGAAAAGATCAAACCCAAAAAAGTACAAAAATGCCCCCAAATAATTGCAAATGACCCACCCGGTCTAGTTTAAACCGAAAATGAACATATATCAAAATAGGTATCGATTCGAAGGTCATGACCCTCAACATTGCATCCACACGTCTAACAAGAGATAAGGACACTTTTTAGAAAATCCCAACCAAAAAAGTATAGAAATGCTCCAAAATAACCCCAAACGACCCACCCATTCTGGTTTAAACAGAAAATGAACACTTGTCGAAATAGGTACCGATTTGGAGGTCATGACCCTCAACATCGCATCCACACGTCTAAAAATAGTTAAGGACACTTTTTAGAGAATCACAAACCCCAAAATGTACAGAAATGCCCCCAAATAACCCCAAACGACCCACTCGATCTGGTTTAAACCAAAAAAGAACATATGCCAAAATAGGTATCGATTCGAAGGTCACGACCCTCTACATCACATCCACACGTCTAATAAGAGATAAAGACACTTTTTAGAAAAAATACCAAACCCAAAAAAGTACAGAAATGCCCTAAAACACCAAACCACCCATCCGGTCTGGTATAAACCGAAAATGACCATATGTCAAAATAGGCATCGATACGAAGGTCACGAACCTCAACATCGCAACCACACATCTAATAAGAGATAAGGAGACTTCTTAGAAATCCCAAGCCCAAAAAAGTACATAAATGCCCCCAAATAACCCCAAACGACCCACCCGGTATGGTTTAAACTGAAAATGAACATATGCCAAAATAGGTATCGATTCAAAGGTCACGACCCTCAACATCGCATCCACATGTCTAATAAGAGATAAGGACACTTTTTAGAAAATACCAAATTGAAAAAAGTACAGAAGTGCCCCCAAATGACCCCAAACGACCCATCCGGTCTGGTTTAAACCGAAAATGACCATATGTTGAAATAGGTATCTATTCGAAGGTCACGACCCTCAACATCGCATCCACTCGTCTACTAAGAGATAAGGATACTTTTTAGAAAATACCAAACCCAAAATAGTCCAGAAATGCGCCCAGATAACCCCAAACGACCCACCCGGTATGGTTTAAATCGAAAATGAACATATGCCAAAATAGGTATCGATTTGATG
>NW_025317418.1:0-127728 GCF_018873765.1 Telopea speciosissima
CCGAAATTCCAACTTACCTATTCAGGCACGATTCTACCTCTCCACCACCTTAAGTGAGGGAGGTAACACACGTCCAATCTATCTGAATTCTTATTGAATTGACTACTGCTCAGAGATCTAACTTAAGCATCGGAGTGAGATCACCGGCGACGCCCTGTCCTCTTTGCTAATTCTTGTCTAGCAGGCAGGGCTCTCTCCAACAGGATTTCTGACGTGATAGTTTGGGGCCGTCTATGGGAACGACATTCTCAAAGCCTTAAAACCTCTACCAAACAACCTATCCAAGATCATGGCCGGAGAACAAAACATCGTTCCACCCAACACTCAAGTTCTACCAGTCATGGAGAACCTGGTGACACGTCAGGTGATGAAGAATACTCGCTGCGGGGGACAGACAAGAAAGCAAACCCTACGGTGAACGAATACTGCACTAACTGGACCCCAGCTACCAGCAGTAGGGGAGGCGGCAGGGACCCAACCTTCGACGACAAAGATGGCTGGCCAAAATATAACTCAAGACCAGGGCTAGTCTATCCGTGGCACCAGAGCATTGCCACCTCCACCGCCATTGCCTTAGGGATTCAGCCCTACCGTGGTAGATCCTAATGTGCCTGCCAATGTGGGCCAGATCCAAGACCTGTAGCAACACGTACTCCACCAGAACGAGTTCCTTAGGGATGTGGTCATAGAATTGCATGCCTTGAAAGCGGCCAACTTGGAGGCTACTGCTACTGCAGGCCTACTGGCACCAACCCTGCCCCTAGCACCTATACTGGTGCTCTTAGATAACACACAGGACACCCCGAGGTCCGTGAGAGATGGCACGCGAGCAACGGGGAGCAAGGCTGGGTCCTTGCACCCGTCCAGAAGAGAACTGCCCCCTCTAGGGATCGTTCACACCCGGAACCTGCCTACTAGGGGCAGGCCCTCACGAGGTGGGGAGTAGTTGGGGTCCACCAGCCGAAGGACTCATACCAGGATTGAGAGAAGCTACTCCAAAGCCTCAGACGCACGCACTGAGCAAGTTGACCAGTAGAGATCACCCAGGCATGATCTCCAAGATGAGTTGAACGTGCGTCACGCCCGGGCTGACGCCGTCCCCAACCAGATCGCAGAGAGCGAGCTTGACCATAAGCTCCGCTAGATGAATACCAAGATCAAGGCCCTGGAGAAGGGCAGTGTCCCTGAGGAGAGTTTCAGGCCCGGCCAGCACCCCTTCACAGTCAAGATCATGAGGGCTGAACTCCCTAGGGGCTTCAAGCCTCAAACATCAGCTATTTCAATGCCATGATGATGGTGTATGGCGGGTCCGATGTGGTGTCTTGCTGCTCCTTCCTAACCTCCCTCAAGGGGCCAACAGCATTGTGGTTCGTAAAACTGAAGCCCAACTCAATCAGAAGCTTCACCGAGTTGGCCAAGGCGTTTGTGAGCCGCTTTCAGAGCAGCGTGAAGCAAAAGAAGACTGCTGCCAATCTGCTGGCCGTCAAGTAGTGACCTGATGAGTCCATCGGGGATTATATCACCTGCTTCAACATAGAGAGCCTGAGATCAAGGACCTGGATGATGCATTGGCCTTCAATGCCTTGCATAATGGGGTCACCAACAACAACCTGGCGAAGTTGCTCGCCCTAGACCCGGTGACCACCATGCCATAGCTACTAGATCACTGCTACCAGTATGCCAATATATTTGATATCATGAAGGCGAGGAAGGCGGTCGAGTCAAAATCTCCAAGGAAAAAGAGAGAAAACAAGAAGGATGAGAAGAAGAAAGACTCTAAGAGGGCGAGGTCCGACCAAGACCAGAGCCCAGGCTACACCCCACTCAACACCACTAGGACCAAGAACCTAATGGAGGTTTATGGTCGGGGTTTGCTGTAATGGCCCAGGCCAATGTTCTCTAAGCCTGAGGACAGAAACAAAAACAAATACTGCATATTCCACAGGGATGTCGATCATGACACCGAGGACTGCAGGCAGTTGAAGAGAGAGATTGAAGACATGATCTAGAAAGGCCATATGAGGCTCTATGTTAAGGAAGATGGGAAAGACAACTCTAGGGGTTGGGAACCTGTGAGGAATGAGCACAGGAGGGA
The DNA here is from genome assembly GCF_018873765.1 of Telopea speciosissima. Taxonomy (NCBI): domain Eukaryota; kingdom Viridiplantae; phylum Streptophyta; class Magnoliopsida; order Proteales; family Proteaceae; genus Telopea; species Telopea speciosissima. Next base: position 2,096 of record NW_025317418.1, read on the forward strand.
GGACAAAAATAGAAGAGGAGATGATTGAGATTACCGCAATGATCGGCACGATGACCACAGAGAGGTCAGGAGGAACAACAATGAGGTAACTACCTCTACAATGCCTGCCATCCTCACCATCCTGAGGGGACTAGGGCAGGAATCGTGGTGCAAAGCCAACGCGAAGGCACGATTTGTGGCCATGGCTGAGGTGCCCGAAAAGAAGGCACGAACTAAGCCCGTGATCATGTTCTCTGATGAAGACATGGAGGGGCTAAGCTGGCCACATGACGATGCTGTCGTGGTTCAAGCAGTGATAGCCAATCGACCTATCCACAGGATCCTGGTGGACACAGGGGCGTCAGTGGACATGCTATCCTAGGATGCCTATCTACAATTTGGGTTCGAGCCAGGCACGTTGAAGCCTGAGTCTGCACCCTTATATGGGTTCTCGGGCCCACCAACCCCGATCGAGGGTCAGTAGAACTTCTTATGACAGTGGGGACCACCCCTTGTCAGAAAAACATAAAAGTCAACTTTATGGTCGTTCGAGTGGCGACTACCTATAACGTCATATTAGGCAGACCAAGCCTGAAGGAGCTAGGAGCTGTAGTGTCCACCAAGCACCTAAAAGTTAAGTTTTCCACCCCGAATGGCATAGGGGAGTGTCAGACAGAGCAAAGAAGGCCCATGAATGCCACACTGCTTTCTTGAAGCAGATCAAAAGCAACGGTAGGGGAACGGCCTACCCAATGGAGGTCGTGGATAACCGTGCAGGTGATAAGCGCTATTAATGGGGCAAGCCGATTAAAGAGCTCGTTGAGGTCCCACTGGACGAGCAGGATCCCACCAAAACTATGAAGATTGGATCTCTGCTGAAGAGTGAGGAAGCGAGGGAGCTCATCTCGTTCCTCCAGAAGAACAAGGATGTGTTTGCCTGGCCAGCGGCTGACATGCCAAGCATACTACACCACATTGCTAAGCACGCCCTGCATGTGGACCCTACCAGAAAGTTAGTGCAGCAAAAGAGGAGGACGTTCACCCTAGAGCGACAGGCCGCGATGAAAGTGGAAATTGAGAAACTGAAGACATCCGGCTTCATCAGGGAAGAGCAATTTCCCTCCTGGCTTGCCAACGTGGTAATGGTCCCCAAGCCGAATGGAAAATGGAGGATGTGTGTAGACTACACCGACCTCAACAAAGTGTACCCCAAGGATGAGTATCCACTGCCAAGAATTGACCTATTGATAGACACAACTGCAGGGCACGAGAGGCTAAGCTTCATGGATGCATACTCAGGATACAACTAGATCCTGATGAAGAAAGGGGACGACGTGTATACGGCATTTTATTCTGACCAAGAAAACTTCTACTACCTGGTGATGCCTTTTGACCTGAAGAACGCAGGGGCGACATACCAAAGAATGGTAAACAAGCTATTCAAGGCCCAGATATGCAGAAATATGGAGGTGTACATGGATGATATGCTAGTGAAAAGCATAAGAGTGCAAGATCATCTGGCCGACCTAAACGAAGCATTTCAGGTGCTGTGGGCCCACCAAATGAAATTAAACCTGGCCAAGTACTCCTTTGGAGTCAGCTCTGGCAAGTTCCTCGGTTACATGGTGTCTCAAAGAGGGATTGAGGCCAACCCAGCAAAAATCAAGGCCATCCAAGAGATGAGCCCGCCCAGGACTGTCCGTGAGGTACAGAGGCTAAATAGAAGAGTGGCAGTGCTGGCACGGATCGTATCACGATCAGGGGACAAATGCTTACCGTTCTTCAAGACTTTAAAGAATCTGAAAGACATCAAAGGCTTCGTGTGGACCAAAGAATGCTAGAAGGCCTTTGAAGATCTAAAAGCATACCTCACCAATGCACCCCTGTTGGCACGTTCAGTACTAGAGAAGGAACTGCTATTGTACTTGGCCACATCGCCTATAGCAGTGAGCGCGACCTTGGTAAGAGAAGATGGGGTATAAAAACTAGTGTCCTACGTTAGCCACGTACTGCTAGATGCAGAGACCCATTACCCCTAGATCGAGAAGCTTGCATTTATGCTTGTGAAGGCAGCCCGCAAGTTGAGGCCGTACTTTCAAGCCTACCCCATAGCCGTCATGACCGATCAACGGCTAAAGAAAGTGCTCCACAAGCCAGACGTGTCTGGGAGATTGACCGCATGGGCCGTGGAACTGAGCGAGTATCAGATCAAGTACAGGCCCAAGAAGGCGATAAAGGGCCAAGCTCTGGCAGATTTTGTGGTCGAGTGTACACAGAATGAAAACACATCGAAGCAGGAGGACCAAATGGAAGTAGAGACCAGGCCAGAGCCGTCATGGACCATGTTCGTGGATGGGTCGAGCAATTTAGAGGTCAGGGGGCTGGCTTCATTCTAATGAGCCCAGAGGGCTTCAAGATACAGTTCACGCTACGCCTTAACTTCCCAGCCTCAAACAATGAAGCGGAGTACGAAGCACTGATAGCAGGGTTGAGGACGGCCAAGGCCATACAAGTCAAAAGATTGGCAGTGCTAGTTGACTCATAACTGGTCATGAACTAAGTCAACGGACACTATGAAGTAAAAGATAACCGCATGGCAACCTACCTGGGAGTAGCCAATAAGTTAGTAAGCTCGTTTGACACATTCGAGATGAGCAGGGTGCCCCAGAACGAGAATGAGAAGGCAGATACGCTCACGCGCCTGTCAATAAAAGTATTGGCTCAACTCGATGGGTCAGTGTACATTGAACAGCTATCTGAGCCCTCCCACCAAGTTTGTGAGGTCACGCCGATCGAGGTCAAGCCCAGTTGGATGGACCCAATAGTCGCATACTTGAGGGACAATGTTCTGCCCGAAGACAGGATCGAAGTGCGTAGGTAGAGGGGGAGCTGTACAAAAGATCAATCTCTGGTCTGTTGCTAAAGTGCCTGACTCCCACACATGCTCTAAATGCCCTGACCGAAGTTCACCGAGGCATATGTGGTAGTCACATGGGGGGGGGGGCGCCACCTGGCCTATAAAGTGCTAAGAGCAGGGTTCTATTGGCCCAATATGTAGAAGGAAGCGATCCAATATGTAAGGAGTTGCGAGCAATGCCTAAAATTTGCATCCATACCATGCTAACCCGCCACAGAGCTAGCCACCATCCTTAGTCCTATCCCCTTCGCCATGTGGGGAATGGACATCTTGGGTAACTTCACCCCGACTTCAGGGGGAAGGAAGTACCTAGTGGTCGCAGTGGATTACTTCACCAAGTGGGTGCAAGCAGACCCAATAGTAAAGATCATGCGGCAACAAATGGAAAAATTTTTCAGGGATAATGTCATCTACCGGTTTGGGCTACCAAAGATACTGGTGACAGACATTGGAACATAATTTAACAACCCTTAGTTTAGGGCATTCTGTGCCCATTACGACATAGAGCTTCGAACGACCTCGGTTGCTTATCCATAGGAAAATGGCCAGGCAAAAGTTACCAACCGCACCTTGCTGGCAGGAGTAAAAAGAAGGTTAACTAAGGTGAAAGCAAAGTGGGTCGATGAGCTCCCCAGTATCTTATGGTCGTATCGAACTATAGTTCGAACGCCCACGGGGGAGTGTCCATTTTGGCTACCCTATGGGACTGAAGTTCTGGCTCCAGTTGAGGTAGTAGCAGGCTCACTCAGGAGCCTCAATTTCAATGAAAGGACGTACCAAGACAGGCTGAGGGCCAACCTGGACTTCCTCGATGAAGTTAGATAGGACGCGTTGATGAGAAACGTGGCCTATCAACAGAGAACGGCATGCTACTACAATTCTAAGGTCAAGGAGAGGACGTTCAGGGTTGGTGACCTAGTACTGCGCAAAGTAAACGCCTCCCAACCTCAACACCAAGGCAAGCTAGACGTAAACTAGAAAGGACCATATGTGGTCTCCATGTAAATCAGGCCAGGAACTTATCGCTTGAAGACCCTGGGGGGCAACAAGATACCACGACCCTAGAATTCAGAGAATTTGAAAATTTTTTATTAGTACAGTCATTGAAGTCGTTGTAAAAGTTGCTCGTGAATTAATAAAATATTAGTTTGTGATCACAGTTTTATCCACAGTTGTCCTCATAGTTTCACGTTGACCTAAAATGGTCGTTCTCAAAGTCTAGCTAATTGAGCTAGCACAAAAGACTGACCTCTAAGGTCAGCACAGAAGCATAGCTCATGGAGCTAGCACGAAAGTCTAGCTAGTTGAGCTAGCAGTAAAGATTGACCTATAAAGTCAGCACTAAAGACTGAACTCCAAAGTCAGCACTAAAGACTGACCTCCAAGGTCAGCACGAAAGACTGATCTCTAAGGTCTACACTAAAGACTGACCTCCAAGGTCAGCATTAAAATAGCGAAGGCAGCAAGATCACGAATTGAAGAAGAACTCAAGGGAAAAAGAAAGAGATTCTTTTATTAATATTTTAAAGCATAAAGTACAAGTACATGAGGAGATTATAATATCCAAGAACGGTTACAAAAATTAATTCATGATCCAGGTTCCCCTTCACTGTGGGAGAAAACGTGGCAAACTAAAGCCCACTAGTAATACGAGTTTGATGAAGGGCATCTTGGTGCTCTCGAATAGAAGAAGGCTAATGAAGCACAAACACCAGGGGTCTTGAAGTGTGAAACAAGAGTAGCAAATATAGAACGATACTGAGCTCGGTGTTCATGGTGCAATACCACCTGTTACAGAGCGACCCCGAGAATCAAGAGCAGACTAGTTTGCCAAATGGGATTCACCATCAGAGAGTTAAAGCACCAAAATAGCCTTGTTTCTACTCCTCTACCTTCGCAGGGAATGAAGAGCTTGAAGAGCATGAGCGTATTATTGGCTTAGGTTCTCCAACGCACTGATGGTTCCACATCACAACCTCCCAAATCCTTTAACAACTGGATCGGGTGAGGGCAGCCTCCTCAAGATTCTCCACCTCTCTGAGGTAACCTTCCCACTCCAAGAAGTTGACAATGGGACGCTACACAGAGAGGAACCCTCACAGCCAGTCACCCAAAGAACACCGCGTCTCGATTGAGGATTGAAGCTATAAGGGTCAAAGTCGATTAAAGATTGAAGTCGATTGAAGATTGAAGTCGAAAGAAGCACCAACGAGAAGAATAGGCCTCCTAAAATTTGTAGCCCCTATATCTGAAAAGATGCGGGGATCGTGAGCAGCAGAGAAGGTATGAACCTCCAAGAGGAAAGCAGCGCAATGACAAAGATAAGGAACCCATAGATCAGTGAAAGGTACATGGAACAAAGGGCATAGCCCCTATTTAAAGAGTCAAGCGATGGCTCGAGATCAAGAACTAAGTAAACGGAAAGTTACATCCAAGACCATGTGCCCTAACCTTATTGGCTTTGCACCTCCCCAAAAATTGGAGAAGGCATAGTTATGAGGACGATGATTTGGTTTCCGTGCCAACGCCATTATGCCCAGGGCCACTTGCCAGTTCCACTTCAATGCCAGTTCCATTAATGGCAAGGGTAAATCGCATATCAGTCAAGAAGGAAAGACAATAAATGTTTACATTAGAAATCCATAGGAAATCTCGGGGGAAGATCCAAAGTCATGATGACGCTTACGTCAAGTGGAAAGGCAAACGTCACAAACAGTAGACGCGGGAAGCCAACTTCAAAAGTTGACAGGAAAGCCCAGTCCACAGGGCTGGCCTGAAAAGCATGACCTTGGAGGTCGGCACGGGAGTCCAATTCCGAGAGCAGGCGATCTAAAGAAAGGGTAGGATGAAGAAAAAAGAACATGCTCTGATACTTAAGAAAAAAATCTTTCATTGGTGAACGGGCTTAACATTTATACAGTACAAAGAGAGAAAGATAGCATAGCAAAAAGGAAAGAACTACAGAATCTTCAATTCTTGGCTAGTAGATCTGAGGCAGAGCCGTAAGGGCCAAGGTCGAGTCCGCTAGAGGAGGATCGTTGGAAGCCCGATCCACTGTAGGAGGATCGTTGGAAGTTTGGTCCACTGGAGGAGGGTCAGAAGGAGTGGTCTCATCAGCAGTGGTCAAAATAGTTGGGGGAGGAGGCACTGGAACTGGGAGATCGCCCTCGACCGTAGGGCCTTCGGAGGCCGCTGGCGCCATAGGAGTCACAGGAACAGCGGGGATGTAGTATTTAAAGCCCGAGAAGTCATAGCCTGGAGTCTTCTCAAGGACATGCTTCACTGTGTCATTCACACCGCCCCTATAACCCTTGCAGCTCACCTCTTTCATGCGATCCCTCAGCTCCAAGGAAATCTTGAAGGCCTCCAAGGCTTTCTTGACGGCCTCCTCGATCACCTGAGGTTGTCGATTCTGGAAGTTGATCAGATCCTCTTGGATGGGATGTGTCTTTCTCTTCTCCATCCCCGTCGCTCTCTCACACTGCTCCACTGCTTCTCCAGCGCCGCTATGTGGTCAGTAAAAGACTAGACCGTCTCTTGATGGTCCTTAGCTAGCGCCTCCAACATAGAGATGTGGGTCGCAGTGTTCATCACTTACTCCTCTGTGACCTTCCTTTTCCTCTTCTCCTCCTCGCAGGTCGCAGCCAGGCTTGCCACCCTCCGTCGGAGCTCGCTTGCTCCATGGGTAACCTATAAGGAACAAAGCGATGTCAGAAATGCCTAGCACAAAAATAATGAAAGGAGCCAAGTTCGAGGCTCACCCTGGCAAAATCCAATGCGAACGAGTCCATGAGCTCATCATCAGATTGGGCGCGAATGGCGGCCACGTCCTTAGGAGGGCAGTGATCCATCAACTCCTTGGCGACCTAGGGAAAATTAAAAGATGATTCGCCCTCGTAGATCTGCCATTGGAACTGGAGGCACTTCTTCCCCTTTGGAGGGGGCTGGATCTTCTCACCCTTGGCAGTACCCCCTTTGTAGGATCTTGGGGGGCTTGCTTCATGTCCTGGGGAGCCTTCTCCGAGGACCCTGCCCCCAGCGCTGCCTTCTTCAGAGGCGGATTGAGATCCACTACTTTATCATGAGTTCACTTCTCGGAGGCCTTCGGTGGTAGGGCCTTAGTGGACTTCTCCACCTTGTCCTTGCCCTTCTCCACTTTCTCCTTACCCTTCGAGGGAGCTCTTGCTTCTCCTGGCCGGTGGTAGAGGACGCTAAACCCCCAATGGTGACGCTTGGTAGGGAAGAATGGGTTTGTCGCTTGGGCTGCTTCTCTAAGACTTTCTACCTCTCCACCTCTGCCTCTCCACGGAGCTCATTAAACTTTGGTTCATAGTCCACTGAAAAAAAAAAAAAAAAAAAAAAAACAAATGAAGACGAATCAGAAATAACTCATGTCCATACAGTGAAAAGAAAATAAGATCACGAGAGAAAGGACTCACCCCATGCTGAGCTTTGCCCATGCCTGACCAACAGGGCCTCATTTGTCAGAGCACACACGTCGAAGGCTGCACCCCACGTGACGAGTTCGAGAGATTGCTGGTCGTATGAGCTCAGCATGGGGACCTTGTTCACATACTTCAGCCGCACCCATTCCCACTCTGCTTTGAAGGGGTCGCCCTTGATGTGCGCAAAGAAGAAACGATCTTTCCACTTCTTGCGGACTAGGGCATATGGCTTATGAACTCTTTAGGTTTCTGTGGCTCCGTCATACCACGTAGAGCCACATACAACCACTCGTCGTTGGTCTTCTTCAGGTGATAAAATAAAGGAAAAGCACCCACGAGGCCTTACGGCCGAGCTGGGCAAAGAACAAGTAAAAACCAAAAAGCTGCTTCCAAGAATTCGCCCCTAACTGACTAGGGGAGATCATAAAGTGATGTAGCACATCCAAAAAAAACTGGTGGATAGGGAAATGGAGGCCACACAGGAACGTAACCTCGTATAGGCATATGGTGCCAGGTCGTGGGGTATTCGCCCTCTTAGCTCTGGTGGGTACCCATGTCTCCACCTCTGGGGAGAATCCATACTGGGCCTTGAGAGTAGCTAATGAGTACTCATTCATGGTGCTCTCGAAAGCAGCCACGCAGGTGGGTCTCACCTGAACTCCCACCTCCTCCTCATCCTGAGTGCCATCGCCTTTGGAGGTGCGATCCTTTAAACCCCTGGCAGAGGCTTGCTCCCCTCCACTGGATTGGGCGGAAGAAACTTGGACCAAGCGGCCAGCCTGAGCAACAAACTTCTTGGACCCGAAGAGTACAAATCACTCCTCTTGGGTCCTCTCAGAACTCACTTCGGGGTCAGAACCCCCACTCATGCCAGCAACCTCGCTAGAGCCCTTATTAGACTCGGCTTGAGAAGAAGAAGAAGATGACATGATGGTAGGAACTTACTGATAGCAAAGTAGTGGAGGTTGCGTAAAGAAAAGCACGGCTTGGGCAAAGCACAGGCTTGCAGGGAAAAGTTTGAGTGAAAGAGCTTGAGAGTCGCCAAAGAAAATGGCAGTCACTGGAATAAATACAGCGGTAGGAAATAGCAGCAATAGAAGGCAAAAGAGAGCAGAAGATTCAAATTCACCAAAGGTCAATAAGAAGTTACAGTAAGGACGAAGCCTCAATTTATAGATGAAGAAGAGAAGAGGAAGCGCCCTCGAATCCAATGGCCGGAGGGCAAGTCCATCATAGGGCCGAGAATGGCCGATGTTGGATCTGCCCGAGGTGTAATAAAAGCATAGGCCACATGGCTGAACCGTAGCGGGTGGCTTAGTGCGATGGGGATCAACTGATGGTAGGCTTAGCCCATACCTCATTCCGTTTGAATTTGGAACGTCAAGCGTTGCCTCGGATCGAGGCGTCTTAATGGCATAGGATACGTGTCGACCGATGGTTGGAACATCAAGTCACACCCAGCCGTCAATATGTCAGGGTTACACGTGCGAGATCAGACGCCAAAGAATTTGAATCGATTTAACTCCCCAGGATGCCAACGTCCAAGGGAGTGGGGGGCTCGTGATGGGACAAAGGACCAGATGCGACGAGAACGAGCCATCATGGTCATGAGTCCAAGACGAAGTCGCGTAGCCTGACAAGCGCGAACGAGGATGCTCTCCAAGCTCGTAGAAAGGACCAAGTTACGAACATCGTATTGGGCTGGGTGCTAGGTCACACCCCGGCCCGTACCACTAGGGCACAACGCGCTCACCTATAAATGACAATAGACTAGCCATAGCCAGGCATGTGAGGAACGACCTCCACATCTTACGTAAACAACACCAAGTCTAGCATGGACCAACATGGTCCGAAACTCTCGCTCACGTCACGCCTAATCCGACGCGTGGGGAGTAATGGATAAACTCTATCCCACACTTCACTCCACAATGGTCTCACTCCACTCCGAAATTCCAACTTACCTATTCAGGCATGGTTCTACCTCTCCACCACCTTAAGTAAGGGAGGTAACACACGTCCAATCTATCTGAATTCTCATTGAATTGACTGTTGCTCAGAGATCTAACTTAAGCATTGGAGTGAGATCACCGGCGACGCCCAGTCCTCTCTACTAATTCTTGTCTTATAGGCAGGGCTCGCTCCAACAAGATTTTTGACGCAACATATCTTTTTCCCAAAATTAGATTTTTACAGAAAAAGTGAAAGGATAAAAATATATTTATGACTTCCTCAGTTAAAATTGTGTATTCTCCTATAAATAGAGTTAGCCAGATTAGTGGTCATTGTCAAGAGTAATTTGACAGACTATTAGAGGTCTTTTCTAGTTCTTCTTGTTAATTTTTAAGGTTCTGGGGCTCAAATGATTAGGGTTTTTTCTGGTCTTTTTCAATGGAGATTTCAGAAAGAACAAGGCTTTTCCTCTTGATTTTTTCTGGTTTCAAGGGCTTTTCAAAGGAAAAAAAAACCAAGGATGGAGAAACAAAAAGAAAGAGGGAGAGAAAGAGAAGAAAAAATGTCAAACCGACGAAACGGAGAAGCCTTTTTCCAGCTAGGATTCCAAAAAAAAAAAAAAAAAAAAAAAAAAAGAGAACGACTAAGACGAAAAAACCCTCTGTCTAAAACCCTTTTTTATAGGCCTGAGATGATTGCCTACTCCTTCCTTGTCTTACTATCTCCTATCTCGATCAAAGTTGATGATTGAAGTCCGACGATCTTATTCCTTCCTTGCCTGAGAAGCAGGAAACCCTAACCCTCTGTTCTCTTCTTTTCCTAGCTTCTTCTTCATCTACGAGGTAAACACTCCATATAGTCTCCCTATTCCAATGTGCCCATGCACACCACAAAGAACAAATGCCGGCCCATTAATATTTATCACCATAGAGAAAGCTGCTTACGATATTCATACTCGGCTCAGACACTTGCCACCACCACTCTTGCTCACGTTGGATACCATGCTTATGGAATACCTCAGTCGCATCTACGAGATGAATATTCCAATCCTTCTCAAGCCTCAACCAATTCATATTCTCAAATTGGCGACCGGATAAGTCATATGCATTCGACTTCATCATATCAAATCCTTCTTCAAACAGTTTCTCTAGGCTCTCCTTATCTTAACAACCTGCGGCTTTTGCTCTGAAGTATGCATCAAGTTCTTGGACTCTGATAGGTCATTGAATGCCCTTTGAGTAGTCTTCATCAGTGAGAAAAAAACCATGGACTTCATTGACTAAACCAGATTGGACCATCTGATCTACACAAACGTAAATATAATTCTCTAGGATAGGAAGGGAGATGTGAACCCAAAGAATAAAAGAGTCATACTTGTTTCTGAATCTTAGGGTTTCATTGTCCACAAGTGCCTCTATGTATTTGTTGGAGCCACCGGATATGATTGGGAAATTTCCCCAATCCAAGATGGAAGTTATAGCATGTAAAAGTTTTTCACAAGGTAATGTTTATTTCTTAATTTACCTTTTCGTAAATTAAATACATAATTTAGTTAGTTAAATCTTTCATTTTTCTGGTTTTATCTTTGTCCTTTTAATTTGATTTCCTATTGCGTATACTTGAAAATATTAGCTACTTTTATGAGATTAGATTCTTACCCCCTTTATCTTCCATTTTTTTATTTCATGTTAAATATGTTAATACATGGATCTAGAGGTCAATTTCAGCGTATTTGTGGTACATTTTATGTTTCAATTCGATCTATAACACTGAAGCAAAAAAGTTCGATTCGATTTCTCAAGTTTTGGAATGGCAGTCAGGGTCATTCAGGGCTGGGCTAGGATTGGGTTTAAGTTAATGCCCTAGGGTTGGGCTAGGGCTTATGGGATATCTTTTGCATTACTATTGAATATTAGTATGTAGTCCAGTCTAAGTTATGATTACATTTGAATAATCTTTGTTATTAAGAACTTCTCTCCTTAAGTGTTTATACCCATATATCTATTCATTTAATTTTCTTAATGACTTTCCCAGTTCCGTTATTTCACATCTTCTATCGCAAGAACTTGATGCATACTTCAGAGTAGAAGCCGTTGGTTGTTAAGATTAGGAGAGCCTTAAAGAAGGATTTGATGTGATGAAGTCGAATACATATGACTTATCTTGTCATCAATTTGAGAATATCAATCGGTTTAGGCTTGAGAAGGATTGGAATATTCACCTCGTAGATGCGACTGAGGTATTCCTTAAGCATGGTATCCAATGTGAGCAAGAGTGGTGGTGGCAAGTGGTTGAGTTGAGTATGAATATCATAAGCAGCTTTCTCTACGGTGATAAATATTAATTGGCCAGCATTTCTGTTCTTTGTGGTGTGCATGGGAGCACTGGTTTAGGGAGGCTATATGGAGTGTTTATCCCATTTTTATTTTTTTCTTGTTAGACTTGGATTGGGGGCTTTATTACTATGTTTAAAAAAAAAATAGAGCCTGAAATAAATGGTCACTGTATAAAAATGAATATTCTGCAATTTGACCTCTCTCTCATTTACCGCATGTATAAAGATAGAGTCTGAAATTAATGGTCACTGTATAAAGATTTTCTTCTTTACCGCATGTAGTGCAGCTTCTTGTTTTCCATGATAAGTTGGAATTTGTTCAGCTTAGATTTAAGTGATTTTGTCATTGCATTTTGAGAGGGTTAAAATTTTTTATTACACTCTATGGTATTTGTGTATAGGGATTTGGTGGGATCCCTTTATCCTCTCACATTCCCTGCCCGGCCCTGTTCCCCAATGCCCCTAATAAGGGGGGCACAATGACCATCCTACCCCTGCCCGAATAGTCTGTCTGGGTGGGGTCCACCCTCCCCTTATTAGAGGTACTAGGGAACTAGATGAGATCCCCCCCCCTTATACTTGCCCATTTTATGACCCATTTTGAGCTCTTTTATATACATTCATAAAACATGCAAGTTTCATATATGGTTACGAACTTTGTAGGGAAAAGTATAACAATAACCTACCTAATTCGTTTGTTGGTGATCAGCCATTCTCCAATTCTTGAAAATAAAATACAAACAAAACCCAATTCTTCTCTGTGAATGCCACTCTCTTTGAGTAGTAAAAATAAAAATTTAAGTTTAAACCTAGAAGAGAATTATAGGATTATGGCTAGAGAGAAGGTTTCATGGACTCATCTGATCACCGGGTGTTACAAGGGTAGGAGTCGATCGGAGCCAAAGAAAAGGATTAAAGGAGGATATCGATATCAGACCTCAACATTCCAGGCTCGCCGCCCTCCTTAAATATCTCTAATTCTCTCATAGGGTTGGGTCCTAGGTTAAAAGTGGTTTTCGGGTAGGGTTTATAGACAAAAAAAACTAGTTCTATGGGTCGTCCACTGGATCGACAGCATTGGGTTGAACTGTATTGGATGGGTCACCTAAGGGAATTTTTTTTTTGATAATAAAAGAAAGGAAAAATTAAATGTATTGGTTTTGGCAAACAGAATTTGAATTGCTTGTTTGTGCACCAAACTTCTCCCAACTCCAAGTTTAGAGTCTTCATGTGCTCCAAACCCTTTCAAAGACCATACACATCCACTTCCAATACATTAGCTTTGTCCACGTGACCTGCAATAGTCAAAATAATTTGTCCATCTAACAAAATGGAATATGTGCATCCCACTTTATCTAGGTGATAAATCATAAATATACAGGCCAATCCCGATCGGCCACGTGGCACGATAGGAAGAAGAGAATGACCCAGGTCCAGCTACATTGAGACTCATCCTTGGCCTAGGAGGAAGAGACCTAGTAGGTCACTCAAGGACCAAGATCACTATACAGGTCAGCATGATGTCACCACCATGATCGACATCACCCTACCGGCAAGGGAACCTTATCCCAAAGGAGATGAACCTCACCTACACACAATCCTTAAGGATCTTATCCAATACGTGAGGGGAACACATGTCCATCTGCTAGGGAACACCTTCCCTACCCGGACTCTACCTCCCAAGAGGAGGTAATCTACTACGTGATGGACTCTACTACCAAGGAGACTATCACCAATTACCTAGACTCTCCATTGCCATATACAACTATAAATACCCAGGTAATCTACCCTATTAGCAGATCTTGAATTCCAACAATTCATTTGTTGCTCAGAGAGATCTAACTTAGGCATCGGAGAGTCCTTGGCCGGAACCACACAGTTCTCCCTTGTCCCTAACATCCTGTTGCAGGTTGCGGCACCCGAAGGACCACCCGACGGTTTCTTGAAGCAACAAATTGGTGCCGTTTGTGGGAATGACGCTAGCCAACGTATCTACTAGCTTGCTTCCTCAACTATTCAATGGCACCAAGGGATAAGAAGGCCGCTCTCTCCACCAATGCTGTGAGGGAGAGGAATTGGTGACCTCCATCGGAGAGCTCTCGTCGAAGAGCCAATGATCATGAATCCCAGGAGATGGAGAACCCAGAGAATGAGCATGTTGATGTAGTCAACCTCAATAACGAAGTAGTCGTGGAGGCAGTACTTGACCCTAATGTGCCAGTAACTGTAGGTCAAATCAATGACTTACAATGACAGATCCTCTAGGACCAAAGACTCTTTTGAGACTATCTGAGGCAACGGGTGACGTCCCACAGTCGTAGGGCATTGCCACCACCAAGGATAAAGCCAATCCTTCGACAGGAGCAAAACCCTGGAAGGTCTCCCCATGGGGGTGAAAGATCAGAGAGACTCGTGAGGCACGCAAGTCCAACTCACCAGCGAGGAGATCCTTCACATCATCCTAGGAGAATGGCGAATCTACCGATCTGATCAGAATGTGGGGTGTCACTAACACACCAATCAGTGGAACCTAACCAGGATGGTTCGATCAGAAGGTCACCACTGTTCCAAGGATGACTAGGAGGAAGTCGCACACCAAGGCTGAGTCGGACCTACCGTGAAGAAAGTCCCTCACGTTCACGTCAAGGCTCATCACGTCGTAACCATTCGCCATCATGCCAAAACTCCCGACGAGAGGAGACATCAAGGAGGAGTTGAGAGCGGGTTCGCAGTGAACACGCAACTAGGCGTGATGGATAGTCACGTGAGAAGGAGCTAGATAAAAGGCTCCAAGAATTGGATGAGAAGTTTGAAGGGGTGAAGAAGCAGACGAAAGGCAAAACACATTCCATACCGGACCAACATCCATTCTCGGTAAAAATCATGGGCGCACCTCTCCCCTTCAAGTTCAGGTTGCCTACCTTCGAGCTCTATAGAGGTACCATGGATCCAAATGACCACATTAACTACTTCAACATGATGATGACCCTATATGGGGGGGGGGATTCAACGTGATCTCTAGTTGAGCATACCCAGCATCCCTCAAGGGTGCAGCCACTTTATGGTTCTCAAGGCTTAGGCCTTGATCGATAAGTTCATTCGCGGAACCCTACGAGTAGTTTGTCACCCGCTTCCAAAGCAATGTCAAGCAGAAGAAGACCATAGTTAATCTGCTAAACGTGGTACAGAACCCTAGGGAATTCCTCAGGGAATATGTCACCAGGTTCACGAAGGAGTCCCTAGAGGTCCGAGACCTAGAAGACCAGACCCAACACGCAGCCTTGGCTGGGGTCATCAAAGACCTGAATTTGATCAAGGACCTCCATCGCGTCCATACCAATATCATCATAACCACTATGGCTCTCCTCCGCATAATGAGCCTCCATGCCACAGTGGCATCCACCTATACAATCATCTAATAGAAAAAAAAAACATATATAACAGAGTGTGAGCCCCACTGAGCCCGTGAGTAAAACATATCATCATGCATGCATATGCAACCACATTCCACATGATCCAACATGATATACAGGTCCAGTTATTTATTAGCCACCTATCAATACAACTAAGGCAGGTTAGTGCTACTATAATCCCCAATACATGTATCCCTGGTGCGGGCTTCTACCCCTTCCCGTGATACACCCATTGAGTTGTCGGAGAAGACCAGCCGGCTTCAGCATACATACCCTTGGTCAGCCCACCATCCCATTATGATTAATCCTGTGAGGTAACCGTCTTTGTGTTATAATTCACCTTTTTGGTGCTTCCCAAGCATATTGCCCGAGGATTTACTTTGTTTGGCTTATGGCCGTAATTCACCTTTTCGGTGCTTCCCAAGCATATTGCTTGAGGCTTCCTGGCATATTGCTCGAGGCATCCCAGGGATATTACCGAGGTTTCCTGGTATATTCGCCTGAGGTTTTACGGTAGTCTTCACAGGCATCCAACACCTTAACCCCTGTTGGCAAGGGTACGTAGCACGGGTGATGAAACTCTAACCCCCATGTCTACATGGCATCATATGAGTCAAGTGGTGTCAACTGTATCCCATTCTATGGGCTACCATAGGCCTCATTTCCAAGTCGGCTATGACATCTCATCCAGCATTCATAATCAGTATGAAATATTCAAGCACAGTTGATCAACAATCACACAGTATGTAATAGTTATGAGATTTGAATTTGATTATGTAACATAGTATCATTATTATAGGAATTTAAATTTTAGCATATCATTATGTTATACATACATACACGATAACATTTCACTCACCTTGGTATGATCCTACTGGTTCAGTTGTTTGTTCAATTTCGACCGATACCTAGCAATATACCACGAGTGCAGGATCAAACCCTAAAGTATTAGATCAGACATGTTATTTAATATTTAAAATTAATCTTAGATGTCCTAGTGTTGATCTAGACTCACTGGTCTAACTCGGTGCTTAGTCTGAGATCAACTAGAATTCTCTAGGCCGTGCACTGGGCTTTAGGCCTATATCTCGGTGCATCATTCGGAGAATGTGGTCTAGTAGCAGAATGGTAATCTACCATTGTAGTACATGATTCTAGGTCACAATAGTCTTACAACACTATCCCTAAGTCAGCAGTGCTGCAAGACCAACACAAGCAGGGTTTCCAAGCCCTGCGAGGCCCACTTGGGTACCCAACCCAAGGTATTCATAACTATGGACAGATGTGAGGAGGGGTATTTTGGTCATTCACCACCTCCCTACATTGTTTACAGTCCATATGTGAAGGTCCCAAACTCAGTTCTACAATATCATCCATTTTACTTCTTTGGGTGATGTCTCTGGGTGATGTGTGCATCACCCAGTACTATCACCCAGAGCCTATATAGAATGTGAATAGGCTCCAATTCCAAGGTTTTGCACCACATGCAGTGCCTTGATCAATCCCACATGCATGTTAGGTCATTGTGGACCTCATGTGGTGTGGTTTGCAATGGTCCACTCGGATCTTGACTTGGGCCCACCACTTGGCTGCCAGGAGCTACCTAGATAGCCCAATAAATAGTAACCCAGCAGAGTTCCAATTGTAGGCCATGGATTTGGCTACATGCAAGGGCAGATTTACATGTATAATCATGGTAGTAGGCTGTCCCTACCAAGATCCAGGCAAGGGCTAGCCTGTATGCATAGATCCAAGCCCAAACTGCCAGATCTGGGTGCAAGCACAGGGACTAATTTTAGTCTCAGGTGAACAACAACACTAAAAATACATGAATATACCTCAGATCTTCCATGCAACATGTTTGCATGTTGGATATGGGGTGATACATGGCAGCCCCTTAGTGTTTTGGGCAAACTATGACCAAAAACTCATCTAAATAGCAGAGGTCTAAAGAGATGAATAGTAACAGCAGTATAGCAGCATACTTAAGGTATGATTTTATACCTGTAATGGTCTAGGATGGCTGCTGGAATGAGCTAATGCACAAAGGGTAAGCTTCCCTTCTTCTGTTCCTTCCTTCCTTCTCCTTCTCCTTCTCTTTCTCTCTTTTCTCTCTTCTTTTTTTTCCCACGGTTTCAGCAGTTGAAATAGGTTCTAAAATAGAGCTGGGGTCCTCTATTTATAGGCCAGCCCTCTACCAAGGCCTGTTTGTCTGCTTAGGCCCATTTCAAGAATGTATTTTCAGACTGATTCTTAGTCATTCCGAGAACTCAAGTAGGGTCCACAGGGGTCCAAAGGCATGAGTTGGTTCCCTAGACTCCCTTCAACCTATGGAGAGTGCCCATGGCCAGTATGGGTGGTCCCCACACATCTGCATATTAAAATACTGATTTTTCCCACTCTGGGTGATGTGTGCATCGCCCAGAGAATACATCAAGGCTGTATCACTTTGGGCTTGCACAGGGGTTTGTCCCAGGGTTGGGGCCTTACACCTACACCTAGCTAAGGGTCATTTGCACCTACTTATAGGTGTGGGCCTCATATTTATGGGTAGGAGAGAGAATACCTGGAGTTCAAGCTGTACATTATGCTGTGGGCTATACAACAGCAAGGGTCTGCAATCCATCATTTGATAGGTATGTAGGAGGACATCCTCGGGGTTTCTCCATTAAATTCAATCACTAGAGTGATACTCAACAATGTGTTTGGATGCCTTGTCAGGGGTTTCTATCCTTCATTCAAATCCCCAGCCAGTCAAGGGGAGATTTGACATTTCTCCCCACCTTACAAAAATTTCATCCTCGAAATTTACTTACCTTGTAGCTCGAATAGGTGGGGATACCTTTCCCTGCATTTCCTCTTCGCATTCCCACGAGGCTTCCTCTATGGGGCTGCTTCCCCATCGAACATTGATGAATGTGACCGTGCGGTCAGGTTTTTCTCACAAATTTCTACCTGACAGGGGTCGTAGAGTTCCTTTAAGCTCATGACACTACCCGTCGGTGTGTTGACTACTAAATCGTGCCTGATGTCCCTTGGTTGATCAATCATCCTACTCGCAAAGGTAGTAGAAATGAAAGAATGCGATGCGCCCGAGTTAAATAGTACTCGCTCAATAATCCATCACTTCTTACCATGGTCAATCAATAGTTCATAGTTAACATATGTACGTTACCTATTCTACAGTTCTAGTGAATCATTGTGTTGTCATCCTGGCAAGGCGAATTATTTGCTTATTATTCTGTTCTTGTTCTCTATTATTCGTTTTATGTCATCTTATACATGATATTATCTTAAATTTTAAAGTTTAAATAATAAGTTCACACCCCAAACCACCCCCTGGGAGGATTAGGTAGGTGACCTGAATTGCATAACGGCAATCTACCAAATCCCACGGATCTAGAAGCAGTTAATACATTCACGGTCCCACATTCGTAACATTACCATAGGTAAGATCAGAGTGCTGCAGATAATCTACAATTATAACCAAGAAAGAGAAAGCGTAGCGATATGGGAATGTTTGTGATAAATATATACATATGAAAGTTTAGTACAATCCCCATTACAACCACAAACTGAAAAGAAAAGCTGACATATACATAAGCAAAAAGGAAATACATCTATATATATACAGGGTGAGATAACTCAACCCCAAAAAGAAAAGAAAGAGCTAAACCAGAAATAGGAATGGGGATAAATTCCTATCAAAAACAAAAAGGAGTCCCCAAGATAAAAAAAATCAAGAGCGCCCCTCACTGGTCTTCATCAATAACCACTGAGAATACTCGCATCATCGGCACGACCTCCCTCGGGGTCCATACCAATTGGATCATAATCACGAGGGCTCTCCTCCGCGTAACCAGCATCCATGCCACAGTGGCATCTATCTGCACAATCATCTAAAAGAAAACATATACAACAGAGTGTGAGCCCCATTGAGCCTGTGAGTAAAACATATCATCATAGATACATATGCAACCACAATCCACATGATCCTACATGATATGCAAGTCCAGATTATTTAATTAGCCACCTAACAATACAACTAAGGCAGGTTAGTGCTACTACAATCCCCAATACATGTATCCTTGGTGTGGGCTTGGTTACCCCTTCTCACAATACAACCATTGAGTTACCGGAGAGAACCAGCCGGCTCCAACGTCTCCCTACCTAGGTCAGCCCAACCGGCCCTCTAGATTGAACTTGTGAGGTAACAGACTCAATATAATTTCACCTTTTTGTACTTCTCGACATATAATTCGAGGATAAACTTTGTTGGGCATATAGCCATGATTCACCTATTGGTGCTTCCCAAGCTTGTAGCTCGAGGCTTCCTGGCATATTTGCCCTGGGGCATCCCAGCAGTGCTGAGGCTTCCTGGCATAAATGCCCAAGGTTTTACGGTAGTCCTCACAGTCATCCAACACCTTAACCCCTGTTGGCAAGGGTGCGTAGCACGGGTGATGAATCTCTAACCCCATGTCTAAATGGTATTGTATGAGTCAGGCGGTGTCAACCGAATCCCATAATACGGGCTACCACAGGCCTCATTTCCAAGTCGGCTATGGCATCTAGTCTAACAATCACATTCATCAAGATATTTCCATAGAGTTGATCAACAGTCATACGATGTGTAAAGAATCCATGAAATTTAATTGAATTAAGTAACACAGCATTATAACCAAAGAATTTAATTGCCGGCATAATAATATTGTTACACGTACATACACGATAATATTTCACTCACCTAGGTTTGGTTCTATGAACTCAGTTGCAATTTCAGTTTTGGCTGTAGTCTGGCTGTAGGCCTCGAGCGCAGGATCAAACCCTAAGTATAAATCAGAAATATGTCATTTAATAGTCCAAACTAGTTTCGGATGTCCTAGGGTTGATCTAAGCTCACTGGGTTGACTCGGTATACAGTTAGTCATCACTTGGAATTCTATGGGCCTTGCACTGGGCCTTAGGCCTATGTCTCGGTGCATCATCCAGAGATTGTGGCCTCGGGGCAGAATAATCATTTTTCATCGTAGTTCATGTTACTAGGTCATTTTAGCTTCACAGTACTGTCCCCAACTTAGCAGTGCTATAGGACCATCATAGACAGGGTTTCCAAGCCCTATGGGGCCCATTGGGCACCCAAGGTATTCATATATGTGGACAGATGTGGGGAGGGGTGTTTTTGTCATTTACCACCTCCCTACACTGATTTGTGGTCTGTGGGTGAAAATCCCCAAGCTAGATCAGTAGAATTGCCAACTTTCAATCTCTCGGCGATGTCTTTGGGTGATGTCTGCATCGCCCAAAGCCTGTATAAACGTGAACAGGCTGAGATTCCTAGGTTTTTTGCCATGGGCAGTGGCCACATCTTTCCCCTTTGCATGTTAGGCCATCATGGACCCCCAGGGGTGTTCTTTACACTAGATACCTTGGATTTTTACCTGGGCCCACTACTTGGCTGTCAGGAGCTGCCCAGACAGCCTAGTGAACCCAGCATATCTTCATCTGCAAACCAAAGTTTTGGCTGCATACAAGGCTGGTTTCATATGTAAAATAGTGATCTAAAGCTGTTATAACCTAGGGCTAAGCTACATGCAGTCAGGGCACACAGATCTAAGCCCAGACTGCCTGTTCTTGGTGTAATAGAGCAGTGCAACCAGGTACCTATTGGGTATTGGTCTCAGGCTTGTAACAACCATAAAAATGCTACAAAATGCTCAGATCCTTCATGCATCAGGTTTGCATGATGGATCTAAGATGGTTCATGGCAGCCCCTAGCTATTCTAGGCTGCCAATGGCCAGATAAGCTTAAAAAACATAGAGATCCATGGAGAATAGCACTAAAGCAGTGAGAGCAGTAGGTAGGGGCATGGATTTTATACCTGAACTGGTCTAGGGCTGCTCGAACTGGGCCTTGGAGGCAGGGTTGCTCTTCCTCCTTCTCCTTTGCTTCTTCTTCTCCTTCCTTTATCTTCTTCTCCTTCTCTTTACTCTCTTTTCTTTCTTCTCCTTCCCTCTACAGTTTCAACAGTAGCCAAAGCTCTAAAATGAGCTAAGGCACCCCTATTTATGGGCCAGCCTCTCACTGAGGCCTATTTGCCTGCTTAAGCCTCTTTTAAAAATGCATTTTTGACCTGATTCTCTGCCATTTTGGGCACTCAGGTGGGGTCCACAGGGATCCAAGGGTATGAGGTGGTCCCTCAGACTCCCCTCAACCTATGGATGGTGCCTATGTCCAATATGGGTGGTCCCCATAGATCAAATCATTAAAATAATCAATTTTTCCACTTTGGGCGATGTCTCTGGGTGATGTCTGCATCGCCCAGTGCATTGCCCAGAGATTTCAGCAAGGCTGATTCTTCATGGGCTTGCACAGGGGTTTGACCTAGGGCTAGGGCCTTGTACCCACAAGTCACTCAAGGCCTTTTGCACCTATTTTCAAGTGTGGGACCCACATTCATGGAGAGGAGAGAGAATACCTGGAGTCCAGGCAATACATTATGCTGTGAGCTGTGCAATTGTAGGGGTCAGTGATCCATCTTCTGATAGGTATGTAGGAGGACATCCTCAGGGTTTCTTCATCAATTTTGATCACTGGAGTGATACTCCATAGTGTGCTTGGATGCCATGTCAGGGGTTCCTATCCTTCAATCAAAATTCCAGCTAGTCAAGGGCAGGGTTTGACATTTCTCCCCACCTTACAAAAATTTTATCCTCAAAATTTGCTTATCTTGTAGCTCGAAGAGTTGAGGATACTTTTCTTTCATCTCTTCTTCTCATTCCCACGAAACCTCTTATATGGGATTGTTTCCCCATTGAACCTTTATGAAGGTGACCGTGCGGTTATGGAGGTTATGCTCCTTCCTATCCAATATCTTCGTAGGTTGTTCTTCTTAGTTCATATCTACGTCCAACTGCTCAGGTTTAGTTGAGAGTACATGTGTCGGGTTGTTGATGTATTTTCTTAGCATTGACACATGAAAAACTACATAGACGCCTTGCACAGATGGCGGTAATGCTAGCCGATATGCTACGGGTCCCACTTTGTTGAGGATTTCATATGGACCAATGAATCTTGGGCCCAGCTTGCCCTTCTTGTTGAAATGTAGCAATCCCTTTGTTGGAGACACTTGGAGGAATACCTTTTCTCCGACATCAAATTCGATGTCCTTCCTTCGATTATTGGCATAACTCTTCTATCTTGATTCGGCCACCTTGATTTTTTCTCTAATGATGTCTACCTTGTCACATGTCGCTTTTATCATCTCTGGCCGAAGATATCTTCGTTCACCGACCTCATCCCAATATAACGGGGTTCGGCACTTCCGGCCATAAAGAGCTTCAAATGGTGCCATGCCAATGGTGGAGTGGTGACTATTATTGTATGCAAATTCCACCAAAGGTATGTGGGCATCCCAACTATCGCTCATTTCTAAGACACAGGCTCTGAGCATGTCCTTCAGAGTCTGGATAGTTCTTTTTGATTGTCTGCCAGTCTACAGATGGAAAGCCATACTAAGATTTAGCTGAGATCCCAATGCCTTTTGTAAACTTCTCCAAAACCTTGAAGTAAATCGAGGATCCCTATCAGATACAATACTGGCAATTACGCCGTGTAAGCGGACTATATTTTCAATGTATAGTTAGGCAAGCTTCTCCATTGAGTAACTTATTTTGATTGGTATGAAATGCGCTGCCCTTGTCAGTCCGTCTACAATCACCCAAATTGCATTCATCCCCTTCCTGGTGTTGGGCAGATTTGTCACAAAGTCCATAGTAATTCTTTCCCACTTCCATTCAAGTATAGGGAATGGCTGCAACAATCCATACGGTCGGTGTCTCTCTGCCTTTATTTGCTGAAAGACGCACTTAGACACGTATATCGCTATGGTCTCCTTCATCCCAATCCACCAGTAGTACTTCTTCAAGTCCTTGTACATCTTCGTGCTTCGAGGGTGGACTGAATAGGGTGAGTTGTGTGCCTCTTTAAGGATTCAATCTTACATGTCAAAATCATCAGGCACGCACCATCTGTCTTGAAACTTCAATGCCCCATCATGGGCCAATGAAAAATCTGGGTCCTTATGGACTCCTTGTTGCACTTCCCAAATTATTTTGGCCAACTCGGGGTCCAATGGTTGCTTCATAATTACCTCCTCTCGTATCGACGGCTGTAAATCCATAGTTGCTAGTTATAAAGTTGTTCCTTCGATCACAAGTTCCAGATCAAGATTTCAAACTTCTTCAAATAACTGTTCACTTACAACCAAGGAAGCGAGGGATGCAGTCTAAGATTTTCTACTTAACGCATCCACTACAATGTTGGCCTTGCCGGGGTGGTATTGGATCTCACAGTGATAATCCTTCACTAGTTCTTACCACCGCTGATGAGCACATTTGTGTGTGAAATCTTAGGGCATAAAGCATATATTTTACCACCTTGGACATAGTTACTCGGTGCTTTCTTGTGCTTTTCAGGGTTTAGGTGAATTCTTGTGAAATGGAGGAGATGATGCTAAGGAAATGTTTTTAAGAAGTTTAGAGGTGTTAATGGCTTGGATGCGTACCCCATCGAGTCAGCTTCGCAACTGTTCAAATGGTACTTGATTCTGAGTTGAAACGAAGAAGTTACAACCGTTTCCATAACGACGCGCGAAAATGGTCTGTAGGGGTTTATTTATAATTATTGACAGTCAGCCGGGGACAAAGTGAAATGGAAGTTCGGATTCCAGGGGCCTTAACGCAATTATCAGAAATTACTTTCCTGCACCCAAAAGATTCCATTTGGAGGGCTCTGGACAGTCCAACTTCAACTTGAGATATCTTGGGCTCCCAAACTCCAATTGGGCGAAATTTGGGTCTATTTTGGGTGATTTTTCGCAAGAAACACAATGGTGGGGCCTATATAAGCACCCTCTGCTCCACATTTTCTGAAAGACAGAATGGGTATTTTATTTATTCTTGAAGGAATCCTAGTCATCACCCTTACTCTCTCTCTCCTCCAACTTCTCAAGGGCACTTCTGGAATTCTACTTGGGATAGATTTATTTTGAAAGATATTCTCTCACCTATGGAAGGTTGAAAAGTCAAAGATGCTTTGATTTTATTGCTTGGAGAAGATATCTACAAAGAAAAGGGTGCACTTGTTAGAATTGGAAGTTTACTTTTCTAGAAATAGAAGGTCTGTGTAAACAATCTGCTCTTCTTCTTCTTTCTATTTTTTTTTTTCTTAGGATTCAAGGCATTGTAAAAGAGGAAGGAGAAGAGAATATTCTCTTTTCTTAGGGAATATTTCTCCTACACTTCCCTCTTCTCTCTTCTCCTCTCTTCCCCCTATAAATACCCCTTGCCCTTTGGCTTGTAAGAAGTTAGTTTTTTAGTTTAGTTTTTAGTTAGTTTCTAGTTCAATTTAATTTACTTTTTAGTGTAATTTTTAGTTTATTCACTTAGTGAAATTTTCTCTTCTTCTCCTATTTTTGACTTTAGTTCTTAGTTTGATTTCATAAGATTAGTTCTTTCAAGTTCTTAATTTTGCTTTCATAAGATTAGTTAATGGTTGTAATAGGATTAGTTTATGCTTTAATGTCTTCAATATGGTTGTAATAGTTTTAGTTTAAAGCTTCCTAGTCTAAGCTCCTATGTTGATGACAAGACTTGAAGATTTAGAAGAGGAGGCCATAGTAAGTTCATGCAAGTATTCATTCAAGCTTCTTCAATTAATCCGGTTCAAGCACATCTAGGTTTGCATTCTCTAAACTCTCAATTTCATTCTCCCTCTCCTCTATCTCATTCTTCTCCCTCTATTTCTTTTATTTTTCTTATGTGGTTATTTTGTTTATGTGGATATGGATGTGTGGCTGCATTTTTTTTATTACTTCCAACTTGCGTTAGTATAGGATTTTATTTTTAATTACTCCCAATTTACATTAGTTTGATAGGTTAGATGTTCATGTGTTAGGATGCCAACTTAATCCCGTAGATGCGTAATTTATTAGATACTTGTGAGTTAGGATCCATTAGTTTAATCATCATTAATTTAGTGCTTAAAATAATTTGGTTCACTTTGCATTACTTTTAAGTTAGTTAAATAGAGTGGCGTATATCTCCTCGTGTTCGACCCGTAGCTACGATTGACCCGTACTCTTACGGTTTTATTTTAACTCAAACAAGTTTTTGGCGCCGTTGCCGGGGAGATTATAGTCAATTTTATTTTTCTGATTTTTAAGTAGCTCGAAGTGTTTTAGTTTATTATTTTCTCTTCTTTTTTTGAAAAAAAAAATCAATTTTTGAAAACCTCTTCTTGTTTGTCTTCTGTTTCAAATAGTGTGCGCCCAATCTAAAGTCATTCATATGCCCAAACCCAGCCAATCTTGGTGCCCCTTGATTCGTTGGGTGGTTTGGATTGGCATGTGACTTATCTTTGGATGTGACCACTCTTGGTAACAGGAAAGTGACATAGTGAGAGAGTTTGAAAATAGAAACGTATAGTAGTCCTCCACTCTACATCATAATCCACTAGGAGTCGCTCGTAGGTGGCTCGTGAAGACTATACGGGTTCCCTTGCTGTCAACCTATATGGTAACCTTACAGCTTTGGAACCACTGTTTCGATTTTTGAAGGATAGATGCACTATCTACCTTGGGCTCCCTCATGTGGTTTTTTTTTAGTGAATTTTTTTCTAGTCTTGTATTTATTTATTTATTTATTTTTATTTATTTTTCTAAGGGAGACCTCAATTTGGTATAGGTGGTTAGTTTAGAATTATGGGAGATACACTTCCAAATAAGACTTTGGGGAAAGATGGACCTATGCTAAGGGAACCATGATTTTGGAGGAAATGTTTAAATAGGTTAGGGAAGCCAAAAGTAGTGAGATAGAGAACAATTTTGCACCACTCCAGTACAATTTTGCTCCCCAACCCAACTATGGGCTTTCGAGAAATTTTTATTGGTCACATCCCCAAACAATCCATGTTATAGAAGGATGCCCTAATCTTTATGGGGGCAGCTATGGTGATGAGAATGTGAGTCCTCAATTTCAATATAATTCTTTTGGTACTTACAATCAGGGGTGGAGTGATTATCCCGATTTCTTGTGGGATCAATGGAATAACCAAGTTGGACCACCCAATTTCCAATATCATGGTCAGTTTGGTCCTCTAATGCCCAACCCTCCATTAAATCTCAATGGGCCACCTCTCCTTGAACCATATCACCAACCCCTTGAGTTTCAAAACATGGTTGAGGAGGCCAGACTGAATGAGCTTGAGAAATACATAGACCTTCTCACAACAAGCCAAAATACCATGGAGAAGCAACTCTCTCAACTAATAACCATGGTGCAAGAGGAGGAAACGGGTACATTACCTAGTCATCCTGAACCACCCCATCCCCAGTTTAATGATATTGAAAGTCCACCACCCCAGTTTGAGGTTAATGAGAGTCATTCCCAACAAGTTACTTTTCATGATGATTTATTTGTTGAGATTGAGTCTCCTCCGGATATTAGTGAAGCAAGATTTGATGAGCTACCTGGGGAAGTCCAACTTTTTCCTAAAACTTCTTATTTTAGTGACCCTAGTGTTTTTATTGATTTAGAATCAGATTTTCATGATAACATAGAAACCCAAGAAATTTGATCTCCCCCTCTCTCTTTGGAAAACTTAGATAATTATCATTTTGAGGATTCCATTGTCTCACATATTGATTTGTCCAAACCTCCTAGGTTTGACGATTTTATTGAGGAGGACAATGTTAGTCATAATGCCTTTCAAGCATATTTCCATGATCCTTATTTGGCAAACCAAGTTATCCACAGAGAGGATAGTTGTATTGCTAGGATTGATTTGAGTAAACCTCCAATTTTTTATGATTATTTAGATGAGATTATTCATAATCCTTTTTATGCTTATTGTGATCCATTTTTTGTTGGTTTTTCAAAGAATGATAGGTGTTCTACATTGCAAATGGGAGAGAAGGGAAGGATTTATGGCCTGAGTTTTATTGCTTTCATTTTTCACTGTCACATGAGGACAGATTTTTCTATTGGATACTTCTCATGGTCGAGTGTTTTCTGTTTCTGAAGCTATTTCTCCATTTACTGACCATGGATTGAGATTTCTATTGCTGCTCCTAGCACATTTTGTAGTGCTCATGACTCTTCATGATCCTCTTTGTTGATTATATCTGGTAAGCCCTTTCATCTCCTCCCTTGCCCTTATTTTTTTTCTTTTGTGCATGCATTTAGGACACTGCATGAATTAAGTGTGGGGGGGATGTTGGGCTTAATTGGTGAATTTTGATTGTGGCAATAGTTTGGTTTTGTGCATACGTTTCTTTGATTGTGAAGCGAGAGAGAGAGGGAATTAGGTGCCCTAGCATGCGAAATAATAAAGAAATCCTTTTTCAAGAACTGTAATTAGTTTGTATCCGGTGATGGGGATTGAATTGGAAAATATGAGCGCTATTTCATTTGATGGCTAGATTACTCTATGTGTTTTATGGACCCTTTGATCTTTTGACTAGTAGTTGAGACCAATTTGTTTGTGGCAAGGCAAGGCATGAAAGTGGAAGTGAATGAAAAAAAAAACAGAAAAAAAAAACAAAAAGAAAAAAAAACAAGGAACAGAAAAGAAAGTGGAATTCCTTGGGACTAGACAGGGCACTGTGCCTCATGAAGCAGGGTGACTTGATCGAAATTCCTTGGAAGGAAACTCAAAAAAAAAAAAAACTCTTGCATCAATGTCTTAATGTCTTATGGATATATGCAAAAAGTGAAGCTACCAAGTATTTGGGTGTCTAGTGTATGCTCCACCATGTCATTCAGGGAACAGTAGTGGAGTAGAAAAAGAGTTTGTTGTTGAGAAAGAAAAAAAAGCTTTTGCCTTAATGCCTGAAAAAAAAAGTATGGTAAAAAATACTCAAAGCCTAAGTCTTTGGTTCCATTGATATTATGAGTGGTTTACTTGAAGGTGAGTAGTGTTCAGAAAATATGAGGAGATCCCTTAATCTTGATGCATACTTATTACTTGAATTGATGTGGGGTGATAAAATTCAAGTGTGGGGGAACCTTTGGGTCCTTGATCTTTAGTTGAACACTTTTTGGGATTATGTGTACTGTCCTACTTGTGCCATGATTAAAATTTACAGCATTCATTTATAATTGAATTTTGGGTGTATATTCA
Source organism: Telopea speciosissima (assembly GCF_018873765.1). Taxonomy (NCBI): domain Eukaryota; kingdom Viridiplantae; phylum Streptophyta; class Magnoliopsida; order Proteales; family Proteaceae; genus Telopea; species Telopea speciosissima. The sequence continues at coordinate 30,318 of NW_025317418.1, forward strand.
CTGCAAACACTCACGATACACAACTCGTCCACTAGGGGTAACCTAGGGGTTTAAAGGCTTGTTGCACATGCTAAGTGCAACCGTGATTCCTACGAAAGTGAGTTAGAATTTTCTGCATTCTAGGTTAGTTTTTCTTTTGCTTTACTTGAGGACAAGTAACATTCAAGTGTGGGGGAATCTGATTAGCACATTTATGTGTAAAATCTTAGGGCATAAAACATATATTTTACCACATTGGACAGAGTTACTCGGTGCTTTCATGTGCTTTTCAGGGTTTAGGTGAATTCTTATGAAATGGAGGAGATGATACTAAGGAAACGTTGTTAAGCAGTTTAGAGGTGTTAATGGCTTGGATGAGTAGCCCATCGAGTCAACTTCGCAATGGTTCAAACGGCACTTGATTCTGAGTTGAAACGAAGAAGTTACAACTGTTTCCGTAACGACGCGCGAATATGGTTGTAATAGTTTTAGTTTAAAGCTTCCTAGTCTAAGCTCCTATGTTGATGACAAGATTTGGAGATTTAGAAGAGGAGGCCATGGTAAGTTCATGCAAGTATTCATTCAAACTTCTTCAATTAATCCGGTTCAAGCACATCTAGGTTTGCATTCTCTAAACTCTCAATTTCATTCTCCCTCTCCTCTATCTCATTCTTCTCCCTCTATTTCTTTTATTTTTCTTATGTGGTTATTTTGTTTATGTGGATATGGATGTGTGGCTGTATTTTTTTTATTACTTCCAACTTACTTTAGTATAGGATTTTATTTTTAATTACTCCCAATTTATGTTAGTTTGATAGGTTAGATGTTCATGTGTGAGGACGCCAACTTAATCCCGTAGATGGGTAATTTGTTAGATGCTTGTGAGTTAGGATCCGTTAGTTTAATCATCATTAATTTAGTACTTAAATTAATTTGGTTCACTTTGCATTACTTTTAAGTTAGTTAAATAGAGTGGCATATATCTCCTCGTGTTCGACCCGTAGCTACGATTGACCCGTACGCTTGCGATTTTATTTTAACTCAAACAAACCTCCTTCAACTCCTTCTGGGTGAAGAAATACTTCTGACTTTTGTGATCACTGAAGATTTCACTCTTTTCACCGTATAGGTAATGTTGTCACATCTTTAATGCGATGACTACCATTGCCAACTCCAAGTCATGAGTGGGGTAGTTCTTTTCATGCTCCTTCAATTGTCTTGAGACGTAGGCGACCACTTTACCTTTCTGCATTAAGACGCTACCCAATCCTATTCTGGATGCGTCAGTATATACTACTATTCCTCCAGTGCCATCCGGAATGGTCAAAACTGGAGCCGTCACCAGCCGGTTCCTTAAATCCTGAAAGCTTTTCTCGCATGCTTCATTCCACTCAAACTTGGCGCCCTTCTTTATTAGTTTTGTTATGGGTGCCGAGATGCGCGAGAAATTTTCAATAAATCGGCGATAATATCCAGCCAATCCTAAGAAACTTCGGATCTCAGTGGCACTCTTCGAAGCCTCCCACTCGAGAACCGCTTTCACCTTGCCTGGGTCCACTTTAATGCCATCCTTGGTGACGATGTGTCCTAGGAATCCAATTTAGTGAAGCCAAAATTCACACTTGCTAAACTTGGCATATAGCTGGTGTTCCCGCAACCGCTACAACACGAAGGTAAGGTGTCGAGCATGCTCTTCCTCACTCTTGGAGTACACCAGAATGTTGTCAATAAATACGATGACGAACTTGTCCAACACGTCATGGAGCACTCTATTCATCATGTCCATGGATGCTGCCGGGGCATTGGTTAACCCGAACAATAAGACTAGGAATTCATAATGTCCGCATCGAGTTCTAAACGCCATTTGGTGAATATCGCCGCTCTTGATCTTCAATTGATGGTATTCGGACTAAGATCAATCTTGGAGAAAACTCTTGCTCCTTGTAGCTGGTCAAATAGGTCATCAATGCACAGCAACGGGTATCGATTCTTGATGGTCAGCTTATTTAGCTCACGGTAGTCAATTCACAGCCGCATGCTGCCATCCTTCTTCTTCACGAACAGCACGGGTGCTCCCCAAGGAGATATGCTGGGTCGTATAAAACCTTTCTTAAGCAGGTCTTGTAGTTGGATCTGTAACTCCTTCAATTTAATAGGTGCCATTCGATATGGTGCCTTGGATACCGGTGCTGTACCAGGGTTAGATCAATTGCGAACTTTGTCTCACGATCTGGTGGTAGCTGGGTCAGATCTTCTGGAAAAACATTAGGAAATTCTCTGATGACATTAAGTTCCTCCAAGGGCTTTATCTTCACCTCTGTGTCTATCACAGTTGCCAAAAAGCCTTGGCATCCTTTATCTAGCAACTTTCGTTCCTGGAGGGCAGATAAGGTTATCCATCTGGGTTTCCTTTTTTGTTCACTTTGATAGGTGAAAACTGACCCATCTTCCAACTTGAATACTATCTGCTTTTCCGCACACATAACGTTTGCCCCATAGGCGGATAGCCAATCCATGCCTAATATCGCGTCAAAGTCCTTTATATCAAACTTTATTAGCCGTGCGGCCAAACTCTTCCCACAAATCTCTATCTGACAAGGGTCGTAGACCTCCTTCAAACTCACGACACTACTCGTTGGTGTGCTGACTACTAAATCGTGCCCGATGTCTCTCGGTTGATCTTCCATCCTACTCGCAAAGGTGGTAGAAACAAAAGAGTGGGATGCGCCCAAGTCAAATAGTACTAATGCAGGAATGGTTGAGACACTTAGGGTACCTAGGGTTCATATATAATTTAGGTTACATAAATAGACCAGTTATTCCCTACAACTTAGTAGTGTTCAGCGGACTTACCTGTCAATACATCGGGGTTTGCCTCAGCTTCCTCGTTTGTCATTGCGAACACCTTTCCTCTCATCAGATTGTCCCATGGCTAAAAAGGTCTAGTGTTGGGCTGGTTTGATGAGTTATTGCTGTACCCATGCAGTCTGCATTCCTTGGCTTTGTGCCCTTCCTTGTTGCACACATAACACTTATAAGGTGGAATAGCTGGTGTTGAGGCTTGGCTCACTTGACTTGTAGCTGGTCAGGCCGGCGTAGCTGCTGTTGTCATTTGACTCATAGCAGGTTGAGTAGGTTGATTAAAAGTGGGGCAAAAAGGGTTCTGACCCACATTTGGCCTGTGGTACAGAGTCGAATTGGGGTACGAACTGGTTCCACGAAAAACTTTGTTTGGCCAACCAAAGGTCTAGAAATTACTTGGCCTTTTGCCCAACCCAGGTGACGTCACAGCTTTTTCTTTCTCTTTCTCTTTAAATCTGTCTTCCATAGTCTTTGCCTTGTCGACCATCTGAGCATAGTTCCGGATGTCCATAACTGACAGAACTGATCCAATCTTAGGTTTAAGTCCCTTCTCAAACTTCTTCATCTTGCTAACTTCCCCTTTTAGGTGTTCTAGAGCAAAATGGAACAGGTCTTCAAATCGTTGTTGATAGTCCAACACTGACTTGGTTCCTTGCACCAATGCAGAGAACTCAGCTTCTTTCCTGCCCTAAAGCTCTTCGGGAAGTAATTCTTGAAGAAGACTCCCTTACATTGCTCCCACATGGGATTCAGATGAGTGGCTTCCAGATTTGGCTTAGTAGCCTTCCACCAAGCTTTAGCCTCATTCTGTAGCTGATAACCCACACATATCAGCTTTTGCGCATCTGTACACTCGACCACATCGAATGCCTTCTCTAGTACTAGTCCTCGAGCAAAAAGAAAATAAAAAAAATAAAAAAACCTAACTCACATTCGTAGGAATCACGATTGCACTTAGCATATGCAACAAACCTTTAAACCCCTAGGTTATCCCTAGTGGACAAGTTTTATCTCATGAGTGTTTGCAGGGAATATACACACAAAATTCATGATACAAGTTTAAATTTTGACAATGGGTAAGAAGCACACATCAAACCCAAAATTAAGATGCCCTACTTAAGATCAAGAAGACAAAGGTACCCCCACACTTGAGCTCTTATTACCCATTATTGATTCTAGCAACAGATACACATCCTAATTAGGGAATCTCTTCATATCTTCCAAACACCACCTTACTTAAGGTAAGACCACTTATGATGTCGAGGGCACTAAGGGCTTTAGGCTTCGGAGCATTTTTACCATACAATTGTACGAAGGCAATGACATTCCTTTTTTATTTATTTATTTTTTATTTTTAACAATGAACTCCATTTGTTACTCCACTACTATTCCTCAAATGCCATGCAGGGGTCACTACACAAGACACCCGAGCTACTTGGTAGCTTTGTTTCTTACATATATCCACAAGGATAGTGATGCTAGAGTTCTTTTTCAGATGTTTCACCCCAAGGACTGTCGATCAAGTCACCTCGCTTCTTGAGGCGGAGTGCCCTGCCTAGCTCCAAGGAATTGAACTCTTACTTTTATTTATTTCTCTTCTTCTTTTTTTATTTTTTTCCTTTTTTTTTAAATATTTTTTTTTATTACCTGATTCTCAGATTCGTGCAATGTTCTGGCTTTTGAAGCTTTCTAGAAGGCTCATGTAACGAGCTTTAAGCCAACCACTCCCAAGCCAGATAGCTTTAGGGGATTGAGTATGAACACTCCTCGGGCTTACTCACTCAAACCAAAAAGGCTACAAGCCTGAACTAGATTCAAGAATAGTAGTAATAATAACCTAACTGGTTACTCCAACCATTTTACGTGAGACTCCAGGCTTGTGGCCTAGATGCCCCAGTTACTAAGTTGAAGCAACAGGACTAAACTCTCATGATTTTTTTATTTTATTTATTATGTCATGCCAAAACTGAACTTGGTCTTAGCTCTTCACCAAAAGCTCAAAGAAACACAAGATAGCCAAGTGGTCTGTCCCTTCGACAAGATGGGGCTCTTATTGTCTGAGTTAAAACCCACCTTAGGATACATACTAGCTACTATCCTCTCAACAGGATTTTCATTACTTCAGATTAGGGTTCCTAAGTCATTTTCTCCCGCGTTTCGCATCAAAGTAACAGAGAGACATGTAAAACTTACCAAAAGCCAAAAAATAAAACTATGCCAATCGATCTCATACCCCCCCCCCCACACTTAAAGTATGCATTGTCCTCAATGCATGCAGAAGAATAAAAATAAGGATAAGGGAAGGAGTGTACCAGAGATCAGCAATATATGTCAGAACAGTGCATCCAGCAATCAGTAGCAGCTACCTAAAACAAAAAACAAAAACAAACAAACACAAAAACAAAAATACTAAAGAAAGAAAAAAAAAAATAGTGGGTTGCCTACCACAGAGCGCTAAGTTTAGAATCTTCAGCCAGACTCAAGCTGACTCACAGAGGGTCAAGGATCAAATCATACCAAGGAGTCGATTTAAAAGAAGGTTGGGGAGATGTAACCAAAGGGGGGAGCACCTCAAACCTAACTGTCCAAGGTGGTCGTTCTGAAGAGGGTGAGAAATCTAGAAAAGTATGCACCTCTTCAGTGTATGCCTTAAACTCATCTCCAAGCATCACAGAGTGCTGCAAAGGGTCATCAATAAGCACATGAGAAGTGTGATCAGTCACAACTTCATCTAATAAATCCAATGCAAAGCACTCTTCTTCTCTAAAGGACCCTAAGGATTCATTGAAGATGTTGAGCCTAAGCTTCTTATTCCTAAAAGAGATGTCCATGGCACCCGATCTACAATTTATGCAAGCATTCGCAGTAGCTAAGAAGGGCAGCCCTAAAATGATAGGGGGAAGCTTGGCTGTGGTGGCTGTATCCATATCCAGGACAAGGAAGTCCACAGGAAAGTACAATTCTTCCACCTTCACTAAAACATCTTCTAACAACCCACAAGGTGTTTTGATTGAACGATCAGCCAACAAAAGGATAACCTCAGTGGGTTTCAAATCTCCTAAATCAAATCTATCATAGACTGAACTAGGCAAAATATTCACACTAACCCCTAAATCAAGTAGTGCCCTACTTATGGAGAGATCTCCAATGATGCAAGAAATAAGAGGCGCACCTAGATCCTTAAGCTTAGGGGTTAGGTGGCTGGAAATTACCGAACTAACCTGTTCAGTCAAATGGACGGTCTTAGGGATTTGATTTCTCAACTTACGCTTTTGGGTGCAGAGGTCTTTCAAAAACTTAGCGTAAGTAGGAACTTGCTTGATAGCATCTAAGAGGGGGAGATTGATGCGAACCTGTTGGAATAAGTCGATCATCTCTTACATCTTTTCACCCTATTTACCCTGAAGGGGGTAAGATGGTGTCCGAAGGGCTTGAGGAAAAGGGACCTTTGGAATGTAAGAATCAGGTGATGGTCCCTCCACAATGGGGATGTGCAGCCCCTTCCTTGGGAAGTGATGAGTGCTTTCCATAGGTGGTGTTTTAGTAATGGACTCATATGTTTCTACACCACCACCAGAATTCTCTCGGGTTGACTCAGCCTCTCCCTAACCTTAAGAACTAGTGGGCAGTGTCCCATTAGTGTCTAGGGGTGCATCAAGTTTTTCCATCCTTTTACCACTCCTCAGGACTGTGACCCACTGGACTTGCTCTTTCCCTTGACCCGTTTGACTATTTGGGTTACCTATTGGCTGACTTGGCAGTTGGCTAGCCTCCCTCTTACTTATAGCATCGGTTAGCTGACCCAGTTGGTTCTCTAGCTTATTAATGGACTGAGTATGTGAGTGAAGCAGTTGTGTGTTCTGGTCGAGTCCACTTAATGCTTTTATCACCTTTTCCTCAAAGGATTAATTCTATTGGGGTTGAGGATATGGTGGCTGTCCACCCATATAGGCATTGGTTTAAACATTAAATGGTGGCCAATATGGTGGGTTTGGAGGATTATTAGGTACTGAGTTTCTCCATGAAAAGTTTGGGTGGTTTCGCCATCCCGGGTTATAAGTACTGGAAAAGGGATCATTACCCGGTGTAGGGAAACTTTGAGCCGTTTGCACCTGTTCCTGAACAAACTTAGGGTATTGTGCAGCCGAAGGGTAGTTTGTCACATAGTGACTAGGGCTAGCACATAGGGCATAGGCTTCAGTCTGATTGGGGAAAATCATTCAGAAAGGGGACATAGAATGCTGTCCTACAGACATCAGATAGTCTAATTTCTTGGACAGCATATCAACCTTAGCAGTCATCTCTACAGTTGGATGATCTCATAGAGACTACCCTTCTTCGGTTGCCCTATGTGTGGAATCTCAGTCCGAGAGGCCGAAGCATGATGTTGAGAATTCTCATTAAGGGTTTCAAAAAGATCCCATGCTTCTGTCTCATTCTTGTGCATAAATGTTCCACCACAAGAGGAGTCCACCATCTGCCTATATCGGTCATGGAGGCCATCATAAAAGCACTGGACTAACTGCCATTTCGGGACAGCGTGATGGGGGCACTTCCTAAGTAATTCCTTGAGTCTCTCCCATGCTTCATGAAATTGTTCGCCCTCTAATTGGGAGAAACTAGTAATGGCTCTTCTAAGGCTATTACTCTGGCCAATGGGGAAGAATTTTTTTAGAAATTTCTGCTGCATCCCCGCCCATGTAGAAATCCTAACCGAATCTAGGGAATGAAGCCAATGTTTGGCTTTGTCCTTTAAGGAAAATAGGAATAGGAGTAACTTTAGGGCATCTTCAAAGAGGTTTTGGATTTTGACTGTTGAACACACCTCAAGAACTCATCAAGATGCTTGTAAGGCTCCTCATTAGCAAGTCCATAATAGGATGGTAACATCTGTATGATGCTGGACTTGATCTCATATTGAGCAGTCTGAATGGCAGGCAGCTGAATACAAGATGTAGGGGTATCGGCAGTTGGAGTGAAGTGCTCACTCAGCGGTCTTCCTGGCTAGTTTTCATCACCCATTTTATTATTATTATCCTTATCCTTAGGTCTAGCCATAGATCGCTCTGTTTCTAGGTCAAGGGAAGTCAGGTTGGGATGCAAAGAACGCCAACCATGCGTAAAACACAACACCAGTTGAATGTGCTAATTAAACAGAAATTAAAACGTAATAACTAAATAAAAAAAAACTCAATAAAAACCAGAATTAACAAGTAAAGAATTGACTAATATAAAACTAATGAAAATACTTACCTGGTGTTGCCGGTTGTGCAATTCCACGTATTGCCCCCGATGAATGATTACACACATGGTCTTAAAGGGCTGGGGGAATTAAAATTAAACCTAAACCCCCAATCTAATGCGGGAATTAAAAAAAATTACATAAAATAAACCAAATGGACAGCTTGTCCTACTCGATCTACTCGGCTTCCTGCACAAACAAAGAGAAAGTTAGGTATACTCAAATTAACCTAATAAAGTACTTAAAAAATTAATAAGAAAAATTCTGCAATTATGAAATTAAAGTTAAAACAAAGTAACACAAAACAACTCAATCAATCTTAGCAATCGTGCTTCGATTCCCAGGCAACGGCGCCAAAATTTGATCGTGTCGTTGACCGGTCAAAAATAAAATCCTAAATTAACCTAGCAAGTAGCAAGTAAGGGGTCGATCTACGGGGAACTGGAAGGCTAAATTACTAAAATGATGAGATGAAAGTGATGAATATTAAATTGCAATAAATCTGGTTTTAAAACTACGAGCAAAAGAAACAAATCTAAGCTAACAACGATATGCAAATATGGGAGAAGACTATCTTTAGAATTTGAATCCCTAATGGGTTGCTATTCAACTCAGTCGCATGCTTCGGTTTATTATAAACCACAGGCCTAATAATAGCACAGAATGTAGGGTTCCTCCTTGGTATGGACTATCTTGACGAGTACTATCGTCCTTCGCTTATAGGGCTTGGCACGCTTAGTTTGTTCAACTATAATCCTTCATCGGTACAACCACATAAGAATAAAAATACCATTGCTTGAATGAAAAATAATGAATCACAGAAACAGAATTTTTCAACTAAATACATCGATTAAAATCATCCAAACAGGGATGGGGTCTCAACATCAAACAATCAAGATTGCAAACCAGAATTTCCAATAGCAAACACCATTAGTTCATCTATACCTAAAGATAAAAAAAACTTAGCCGATCATGATGCCAAGAGACAAAGGGCAGCAATGATGACGATGATCCATGGAGATGAAACTGCTAGAACAGTGATCCTCCTCCCCTTGCGAAACCCAAGATCCAAAAACAAAAATAACAAAAGAAGAAAGTGGAAAACTAGAGAGAAGAAGAAGAGAAGAGGGCACGGCTACTGCTATGGGAATGGGAATGGAATTAGAATCTGTCCGTGGGTTTTATAGCTATTGGTGTTAAAAAAAGAAATCTAATAATAAAACCAAAGAAAAATAAAGCATGAGAGATAGAGAGATAGAGAGATAGAGAGATAGAGAGAATAAGGGATATATGGAATCCGTGAGGGATTTGGATAGAGAAGTGGAATAGGATTAGGAAAGGTGGGACCCGTGAGGGATTTGAGAGGGAGAGAGGGAGAGAGAGAGAGAGAGAGAATTGAAGTTGGAGAGATAGAGAGATTAAATCATAGTAGATGCGAGAGAGAGATAGTAGGGAAGAGAGAGAGTTTAATCTAAATTATCAATTTTGATCAAAATTCTCTTTTTGAGAATATCTCTCATTCCTGTCCTCAGGTGGCCCCAACCCGAGAATTAAAGTTGCTCCAATTAATACTCTGGACAGTATGAGCCCAATATCGGATATCTTTTGAAAATTTCCCAATTTTATGAAATTATGATTATGCCCTTGGATCTTCAGTGAAACTTCATCGCATGAATGGACTCCAAAACCAATGCGTACTTTTAATGCAACACGTCCATCTTGCTCCGAATTCAGCCCTCTTCGCAACCATGAAAAGAAACCGGTCCACTTTACGTGTAAATTAGAAGATATGATGTTTGATAGTCTAGAATTGCATAAAATACCCCTGTACCCTGAAAAAGATAGAAAATACCCAAGGTAGCTCCATTCTAAGCAGATAAAATGCATAATTAAATGGAATAATTTCACACATAAATGTGCTCATCAGTACCCTGAGTGTCTCAACCATCCTTGCACGAGTACTATTCGACTCGGGCACATCCCACTCTTTTGTTTCTACCACCTTTGCAAGTAGGCTGGAAGATCAACCGAGAGACATTGGGCACGACTTAGCAGTCAGCACTCCGATGGGTAGTGTCGTGAGCTTGAAGGAAGTCTATGACCCTTGTAAGATAGAGATTTGTGGGAAGAATTTGATCGCACGGCTAATAAAGCTCGATATAAAGGACTTTGACGTGATATTAGGCATGGATTGGCTATCTGCCTAGAGAGCAAAAGTCATGTGTGCAGACAAGAAGATAGTATTCAAGTTGGAAGATGGGTCAGTTTTCACCTACCAAAGTGAACCAAAAAGGAAACCCAGAAGGATAACTTTATTCTCTCTCCAGGCGCGAAAGTTGCTAGATGAAGGATGTCAAGGATTTTTGGCAACTGTAATAGACACAGAGGCAAAGATAAAGCCCTTGGAGGAACTCGACATTGTCAGAGAATTTCCTAATGTTTTTCTAGAAGATTTGACCCAACTACCTCCTGATCGTGAGACAGAGTTTGCAATTGATCTCACCCCTGGTGCAGCATCGGTATCCAAGGCACCATTTCGAATGGCACCTATAGAATTGAAGGAGTTGCAGGTTCAATTGCAAGACCTGTTGAAGAAAGGGTTTATATGACATAGCGTGTCTCCCTGGGGAGCACCCGTGCTGTTCGTGAAAAAGAAGGATGGTAGCATGCGGCTGTGTATCGACTACCGCGAGCTGAATAAGCTAACCATCAAGAATCGATACCCGTTGCCGCGCATTGATGACCTATTTGATCAGCTGCAAGGAGTGAGAGTTTTCTCCAAGATCGATCTTAGGTCTAGATACCATCAATTGAAGATCAAGAGCAGTGATATCCACAAAACGACATTTAGAACTCGATACGGACATTATGAATTCCTGGTTTTATCGTTCGGATTAACCAATGCCCTGGCAATGTTCATGGACATGATGAATAGAGTATTCCATGACGTGTTGGATAAGTTCGTCATCGTATTTATCGATGATATTCTGGTATACTCCAAGAGTGAGGAAGAGCACGCTCGACACCTTACCTTCGTGATGCAGCGATTATGGGAACACTAGCTTTATACCAAGTACAGCAAATGTGAATTTTGGCTTCACCAGATCAGATTCCTGGGACACATCTATTGGTGATAGAAATCCCAAACACTCACATGCGGGGATACACACATGGTGCGAATAGTACAGGCGTGCCAGAACCTTTGCGCAGGTTCAAACGAGGCTGAGAACAGCCTAATCTAACTCCTTACCAGGCTAGTAGGTTTCCCTCCTGCCTGAGTAGCTCTAAGGTCTTTTGGGTTAAGCCAACAACTACGGACTACAGCCTGAACTGCTATTGCTCAAATTGAAAGGAAGGAACTTTGAGACACAAACAACAATGAACTAAAATAGTAAATGCATTAATCAATCATACCAGATACAAGTGTGAGCCTTGTGCATACACCCCTGTCGTCCTTAGTATGTGACCGTACATCCCCTCCAGCCTCAAATGACAACAAGAAAAGCAATAAAGAAATGCAGAACAAAACAAGTAAAGGTAAAACATAAAGAGAATAAAACAAATGCTAGTTGTCAGGTGTGTTTTTTGTGTGTCCTCAATAGATAAACCCTCTCCCTTATATAAGATAGGCCTTGGCAGTTATGCAACTACTCCCTCTAAGGCCATCCTCTTCGGTCCATATCTCCCAAGCTCCAATCAGGTGCTGCCACGCATGCCACCAATCCTGCTCTTCCCCCAACCGCTGTAATAGTGGTGGGACCCACCTTCGCTCCTCTCTGCCCATGCCCCTCATGAGACGCGATTTGGTGCTCAGCACTGCCTTCGCCCCTGCCACGTGGGCCAACCCCTAACCGCCAAGGTGCAGCCACGTTTTGGTATCTTCTCTCGACCTCAACCCAATTACAATCGCTCAGCCCTGGTTCTCACCTAGCCCAGCCTAGCCAGAATTGGGTGGTTTGGGCTGCAAACAATGCCCCTCACAACCTCCCTAAGCAATGCCACATGGCCCAAGCTCAGAGGAGGTTGTGGCCGAAATAGCAGTCATATCCTGGTTGATCCAACGCGCGTAGAACCCCTTCACCGCTTCATATTCTCGGGCCGTTAGGGTTTTGAATTTCAAACCCCCGCCATCATGATGGCGTAAGTTCTAGCCTCTCATTAAGAACCCCTACTGATTACCGAGGGTTCCTCAATGAAATCCCCTTTGCCTGGCCCTTCTTACTTCCACCTCCATTCATCCATCTTCTTCCCCATTCTCTTCCTCTCGTCTCTACTCAGTTCCATTCCCTGACGCCATGGCTAAGACAAAAGAACCAGCAGTGACAGAAGAAGTGGGAGACCTCCTGATGCGAAAGCACTCACTCTTGCCCTCCTTAGACCTGACCCAGGTATAAATCCCTTGCTCTGATCCCTCTGTGTTTAGATTAGGTCCGACCTTTGCTTCTCAACCCCATGGCTTGCCCAACTTTCTAAAATTCAAGCAGGAACAGCTGCTTGCCCAAACACAGGGCCTCCTGCAACTCAAGGATAGGGCCTTTGCAGGCCTATGACCCCACTACCTTCTGGACTAGAAAACCTGGGTCGATAGAGTGGTCTACGACTGCTCTGAGCTACTAATCAAACTCGGTACCCTTCACGCCACCCAGCTCTCAACCACCTCTGTTCCTCTTGACCATCCCCAGCTCCAGGCTGCACTCCAGTTCTGGTCACGGTCCACAAATACCTTCCACTTTCGTTTTGGAATGGCAGCCCCAACCCTCTTGGATGTCGGAGCCCTCACAGGCCTGAAGGCCAAAGGTAAAGAGTTCAATGGCTCCTCCCCCGGTCTGACCAATGACAATGAGGTTGACATACAGCACGACCTCAAATTTACCAAGTCTTCCAATTACAGCTTCTATCTATGGGCCTATCGGGAGACCAGGGGCTCTATTTCCCCTAAAAGCTCACGGCTTTCTTCCTGTTTTGGATTTGTCGGTATGTTGCCTATGTTCTGTCCAACAAGATTTCAAAGACCTATCTCCGTTTGGCCAAAGCCCTGGGGCAAGGCCACGTGGTTGATCTGGCCCCTTTTGCTCTGGCCACCCTCTTTCGGGGCTGCAACGACATCACCGAGTCTGATTTTGACTACGGCGGTGGCCCATTTTGGCTCCTCCAGATGTGGTTCCGCGCTCATTTTACTAAACTGTATGCCGTGCCCTCGCCACTTCCAGTCTGCCCTGTGGCTTATTATCTGTTTGCATCGTCCCCCCCATCATGACCTAAAGACCCTGCAAGAATACTATGACTTCTTCTCTTCTTTTGAGCCAGACCCAAGTGGCACCTTCTTCCTTCCCTACCGGATTGGAGAGGCCATCCTTGAGTGGCTCTTGTTAGCAATTGACTGTCCTACCTCTGAACCAGCCCTGTGGGGTAAGTTCCTAGTCTGCCGGGACCTTCATGTCGGAGTTACTTTAAAGCCGTCAGGTAACAACACCTGTGGCTTCAAAATGTACAAACCCCATTTCAGCGCACGCCAATTCGACCTCTGCCAGGCAATTCCCTATCCCAACTACTACTCCATCACAGATTGTGAGCTGGATAGGATGATCTACTTGAATGTGGCCGACATTCTCTAGGCATCAGCCATGAACGCCTTAGTCCTTTCACAGTTTGAATTGTAGTTCTTTTTTAAGGAGCCCACAGCGATCGAAGACTTTACGGCCTGGTGGGATACGTACTTCAATTCCCTTCTCCCACTTCGGACTTGTCACAAAAGTAGAAAGTGCCCTCCTTCATCTTCAGGCACCACTAGTCATCAGATCGCTGCCCCGAAGCGAAAGAAAGGATTAGTCTCTAAGCATGCCACTGGTAAGCCTTAACCTTCCCTTCTCATTCAGCTCGGCCCACGTCCTCTGCCCAGTCAACCCAAAGTGATTATGGGTCCACACCAAAGGACGATGAAGAGTCTGAAGACGAACCCCCTCCAGTGAGTAAGAGGCCGAAAAGCATCAGCCCAATAAAGTCTGCCCAACTCCAAGCCTCTCTACCAAGTGTGTTTCAAGGAAGTCAGCCCGCAAGCATCAGGCCTCATGCCTCCACCGCAGCATCTCCCTCAGTCACCTCTTGCTCAGTAAAAGACCATACTCAGTCCAATGCCCGCCTGAAGCAGGTTATCACCGTGAAGTCTCCTCAGGTTGTTGTTACTAGCTCCTCGGAATCTGGATCCTCTTCTTATTCGAACGGCGTCTCCAAGAGTGGTTCTGAAGAAGAAGAAGAAGAAGAAGAAGAGACCGGCGCTGAGGTGCTTGGTACCTATGATGTGGCCGAGCCCAGCTGGTCCAAGACCCCAGTCCACAATCCAGCTCCTCCATCTCCTCCAAGTCATGTCGTTCCTACAGTGACCCCTACGATACGTGTGCCTTAGCCCCAATGCTCGTCTCCTCGTCTTGCCAGTACTGACTCATCCCTCTTTTCAAGTCACGAGCTTGGAAACTCTTCTAGCTGGCCTGAGTTCCTCTGATGATGAAAAAGAGACTGGCGAAGCCCCAAGCCCTAGACTCGTTTCTACCTAGGTGACCAAGGCAAAAGTACTCTTGCACTCTTTCCTGTAGTCACCCTTTTGTGAGGCCGTGGGTGCCAGCAACCTCACATCTATTGTCGAGGCGCTCCATATGTTGTTGTCCCTGCCAGATCTCCCCATCCTGGTCAAAGAGTGGTTAGATGGGGCCGTTGTTTTCATGTTTGATATGACCACCTCGGCCCCCCTTGCCCTCCAGAATACCCAGAAATACGAGGCCCTTCTCAAGGAGGGTGATGCCATGGACGAGAGCTTGTGGAAATTATAGGACGACCTCCAGGAGATTGTGGACAAGGTGGAAGAAGGGCAGGACCGGCTGGCCCAAATGGACCAAGACATAGCAGGCTTGGAAGCCCATATTACGACGTTATGGTCTGACAGGGCCGCCTTAGACCAGGAGGTTAATTAGAAGCTTCTTGGCTCCCAGGCCGTGTCCGCGAAGGCCACATCTACCAAAGCCCAAGTCAAGCAGCTCAAAGCACTGAGGCCAAGCCGTGAGGCCAACTTGACCGTGGCCACCAAGCGCCTATCAGTGATGGAAAAGAAATGGAATGAGCTCCGTGAAACCACCCCCTAAGACTTTTTTTAAGTGGGCCTGCGTGCCTCCCCCCCTCCCCTTTTGTCGAAAGAACAGTGAATTTTTGTTTATTTTCCTACTTTTGTTGTATTTAGCCTACTCAAGCCATATTTGGACTTCTTTTAGGAGTAAAGCCTGCTTTCCTTTGATTCGTGGGCCCACTCCCATGGTGTGATCCCCTTGTCTCGTTCACCCCAAATCCTAGATCGTAGGATGAAAAGCCTTAAGGAACTTGCCCGTTGATAGGCCTGATCTGGATGCATCCTTCCAAGTCACACAGGCTGTAGGCCCCACCCCGAAGCACCTGACAGACTGTAAAGGGTCCTTCCCATGTTGGGGACTACTTGCCCAGTCTGGGGTCCTTTGCTCAGGACGATGTCCCTTTCCTGGAAGTGCTTTAGGCATATCCTTTTGTTGTAGATGGCTACAACTTTCCTCTTTTGAACTTGCATCTTGTCTAGCGCGGCCAAGCGTTCCTCTTCCAAGTCATCGAGCTCAGCCATTATGGCCTCACTGTAGGCTATTGGCGTAAGTCCCTACTGGAATGCCACCCGTGCTGATCTCATGCTAACTTCAATGGGTAACACTGCATCATGGTCGTAGGTCAACGCAAAAGGCATAGTGGCTGTGCTGGTCTGCTGTGATGTCCTGAATGCCCACAATACCTCAGAAAGCATGTCTGCCCATCTTCGTTGATTGTCATCCACAACCTTCACTAAACACCCCTTGAGAATCTTGTTACGTGCCTCGGCCTGACCGTTTCCTTGTGCTTAGTATGGGGTGGAATGGGTGAATGTTATTCCTAACTTAGCTGCAAACGCCACCACATCATCCCCAACGAAAACGCTTCTGTTGTCGCATGTGACAGTCTTTGGAAGCCCAAACCTATGAATGATGTGACCCTTGAGGAACTGGATAGCCTCGGCCTAACTGACTCCCTTCATTGGCATGGCCTCAATCCACTTGGTAAAATAATCCGTGGCCCCAATAATGAAGCAATGCCCCCGCGTAGCTGGTGGGGTAATCTTCCCTATGAGGTCCATAGCCCATCCCCTGAATGGCCATGGCTTGACCACTGGATTAAACTCCATCGCTGGTAACCACTGTATTGGTCCATGGGTCTGACATGCCCAACATCCCTTGGCGTACCTAACACAGTCGGCCATCATAGTTGGTCAGTAATACCCATGGCGCCGAATCAACCATCTCATCTTAGGGCTTGCCTGGTGTACCCCACAGATGCCTTCCTGGATTTTGACCATGACCAGCGTTGCTTCATTCAAGCTAACACACTTGAGCAACAGGTCATCTTTCCCCTTTTTGTAAAGGTCTTCCCCAATCAGTATGTACCCTGTGGCCCTATCTCTGATCCTTCGATCAAACCCTGGCCCAGGGTTGCTCAAGTATTGGACGATCGGTGTTTGCCAGTCACGCTACGTGTCCTAGACGAGGTTAACCTCTAGGCAGCTGCCTTCATAGACCGTAGACCGTGCCTGCCTTTTGATGATGATGATTTCCTCTGTGCTGCCCTTTGGCAGATCGATGCCAGACGCCGCCTGAGCTAACCCATTTGTGGCCTGATTCCTTGATCGTGGGATGTGGCGAACCACTATGTCCTAGAATCCGTCAACCAGCTTCTTGGCCTACGTAAGATAGTCTACCAAGTGCCCGCTCTCACATCGATATTCCCTGGCCAACTACGAGTCTTTAATGATCTCCATGGTGTTGGCCTTAAGGCCCAGAAGTAGGCACGACCCTAGTATATGAGCCTCGTATTCGACTTGGTTGTTTGAACAAGGGAAGTCGAGCTAAAACGCTACTTGAGTCTCCGTTCCTTCTGGTGACCGCAAGATAAGCCCTACCCCGGCCGCCTGCTCGATCTTGGACCCATCGAAGAAAAGCTTCCATGGCATCAGGCCGTGGAGGGAGACCTCCATTGTATCTCTGGCGGCCTCGATCGGTGGATGATCTACCAGAAAATCCACAAGCATCTGCCCCTTGACTGCTTTTTGGGGCACATATTGGAGGGCGAACTCAGTATGAGCGAGAGTCCATTTTCCAACCCTCCCTCTAGAAATTGGGTGTGCGAGCATGTACTTGATGACATCGGTCTGGCAAACCACTTCCATCGTTGCCGGTAAAAGATAGTACCTAAGCTTGCTATAAGAGAAGAACAATGCCAGATAGAGCTTCTCGATTGTAGGATACTTCTGCTCTACTTTCGTCAAGGCCCGGCTTAGGTAGAACACAGCTTGTTCTTTCCTGGCCTCATTATCCTATGTGAGTAGGCTCCCTATTGAACCTTCTGCTGCGGCAACATATAGCTTTAGAGGTACCCCTTTCCTTGGAGGCATTAGGACCGGAGGCCTTGTCAAATAGGCCTTTATTTGGTCGAACGCTTCCTGGTGGGCCTCGTCCCATCTGAAGTCCTCGTTGGCCTTCAATTTTAACAGTGAGGAGAAAACCTTTGTCCGCCCTGCGGAGTTGGCAATAAAGCGCTTGAGGAAGTTCACCTGTCCAAGAAACTTCTGTGGCTGCTATTTGTTTGTAGGCGGCCTTGCCTCCTGGATGGCCTTAGCCTTGTTCTTGTCCACCTCAATTCCTTTCTGATGAACAAAAAACCCAAGGAAGTTACCGGCTGCCACCCGAAAGGCACATTTTAGAGGGTTCATCTTTAGATCGTGACTCCTCATCCTGGAGAACACCTGTCTCAAGTGCTCAAGGTGGTCGTGCTCCTGCTTTGACTTGACCACAATGTCGTCAATGTAAACTTCAATAAAGGTGCCGATCATATCATGGAAAATGGTGTTCATCCCCCGTTGGTAAGTGGCACCAGCATTTTTTAACCCAAACAGCATGACCACCTATTCGTACATCCCCAAAGCGCCTGGACAACGAAAGGCTGTCTTTGAGACACCCTCCTCTGCAATGAAGATTTGATTATATACAGCGTGGCCATCCATAAAAGACATGATGTGGTTTTTTACGCCCGCGTCAACCAGCATGTCGGCCACTAGCATTGGATATTCATCTTTGGGGGTGGCCTTGTTCAGGTCTCTAAAGTCGATGCACACCCTTAGCTTCCCGTTCTTCTTTATGACCAGCACTATGTTTGACACCCATTCCACAAACCTGGCGGTCCTGATGAAACCTACCTTGAGCAACTGTTCAATTTTGTCCTTGATTTTCAGGATGACGTTCAGTGCCATTTGTCTAGGTAGCTGCTTCACCGGTCTATAGTTATCCTTAATGGGCAACCGATGTTCAACCAACCTTCGGTCTAGACCAGGCATCTCAAAATAGTCCCAAGCGAAACAATCTTTAAATTCCTTCAATAGACTTACAATATTCCCCCTTAACTCGGGTGGGAGTAGACCACTAACATAAATAGGCCGGTAGTCCTCGGCCGTTTCTAGGTCTACCTCTATCAATGGATCCTAGACCTCCGCCAACGTTTCCTCCATCTTTGGCGGTGCAGGTGGCAGATCTTGCAGCCTGACTTCAGGGCCATCTATCACTTGTTCCTTGGCTGAGACCTCAGCCACCAATCCTGTCTCGTGAGACATCTTCTACTCCAGGCTCGCAACTGTTAGCCAGTGCATTATGTCTGCTATAACCTTCTGACTTGTCTTCATAAGTAGTCTTCGTCAGTCTTCCTCCACCGTTCTCCGAGATTTGGCAGGGCTTTTGTCTGCGGTCCCTCAATTGGAACACTTCTTCCAGGACCATAGACGAGGTAATCAAGGATGTAGGCCTCCCATGCTCATCTGTTCCAGTGAACTGGATAGGGCCGATGTACCTATAATACAAAGAGGCCTTTGCATGGCTGGTGTCGACCATGAACGGCCGGTTATCGGCCATCACCAACTCAATCTTCCCTTTTCGCCATAGTACCAGGAACTGGTGCAAAGAAGATAGGAACCATGAATTTGTATGGATCCAGTCTCGTCCTAGGAGGGCATTGTAATTGGCCTTGGCGTCCATGACAAAAAAGGCTATCAAGGATGTATGATTCCCCACCTTTAGGTCGATTGGGAGTACTCCTCTTGGCCTGGTGGAGCCACCCAGGAAATTTGTGACTGACACATCAACGGGTAGCAAACCGGTCTTGTCTCTATCGAGACGTTTCATCATTCTTGAGGGTAAGATATTCACCGCCGCTCCATTGTCGACCAAAACCCTGGTTACTAGTTTGCTGTTCATATGAGACTGAATGTACAATGGCTTCAGATGCCACATCATCTCACGAGTTGGCTCCTCGAATATGTCGGCTACCCTCTCCCGTGGGATCAGGTTGTCAAAAGTGTACTCTGTTTCTCTAGTGATGACCCTCCTGACATTGTCTTTGGGGCCCTGCTGGTCTGGCTCACCGCAATCCACCTTCTTCTCGGTCTGTTCTTAAGTGGGCGCAAGTTCTATCCCCAATATTTATGGGTGTGAACCCCCTTCGTCTACATATCCTTCCAGCTGTGTCACCTAGTCGGGCTGATACTGGAAGGTCTTTGGCAAGATGTACACCATTGAGGTCTATACCTAAGTCAAGATTGTGCCAAACATCATCTCAACCAGCCCACCAAAGTCGATGTCTGGTGAGTGGATGGGGCCACTGTTGTCCGTACTGTCAACTCTTAGGCTAGCGCCCGTCACTATGTCTCCGAAGACTTCAGGATCATTGTCCTCGGTCTTGTAGTCTGACACCTCTGGTTTTGAAGCTCCTTCTTCCCTTGCGGCAGCGTCTGGGTCTTTTGCCCCTGATGCCCCTTTGATCGTCTGGCTCTATTCCCCGGAGCTTATGCCTTCTTCGACTTGGACCTGGGGGGGCCCCTGCAGCGACCCTCGTTGATTTGGGCCAGTTGGTGCTGTCTTTGGTCCGCCCTCTTCCTCTACCGTCTTCTTTTCTGTGCTCTGGACAGGCGAGGTGGATCAGGGCTGGTCAGGAACTTTGGATGCCTTGCAACCTTCCATTGTTCTCCATCTGCCTTCAGAACAACCATCCTTGGCCTGTGGCCCTCCTGGTATTGAGCGGCCTCCATCCAGAGTATTCTGAGTACGAGTAGTCTAGCCCGTATTGTTCATATGTCAAGTGCCTTCTTACTAAAACCCTCCCAAGCTGGTCTTTTTGGGACGGCCTAGAAGTGTGTGTTGCCTGATGAGGAACCGACCTTCTGTCTGCTGGATTAATCTCCTCTCGAACCCCAAGGGAAGGCCATGTGCCCTGATGAGATGGCGCTCGGCCTAACCAAGCTGTGGTTCTATTTCGTTGTCCCTCAATTGGACGACTGCAACTGGGACAAACTTCCTGGTGGAGCCTTGGTGCTTCACTCAACCTGAGTGTGCCAGTCCCAAGTTCTTCTAGCCCCCTGCTTCTCCTTGTAGACTAAACTCATAACGGGGATTCACTGTGGGCCGTTTGCCCCTCCTTCGCCATTTCTGAACCTTGACCTACTCTTCAGACTGGGCTAGTACATTACTAGGTTGGCCCATGATAGGTGCCCTGGGTCGCTTAGGTGGGGCCAGGCATGCTTGCGCTATTTTGCCAGTTACATCCTCCAGATTGCTAGCTGCCCGGCCACTATTGGCCTGGGTGCAGAAAGGAGTGGCCCATGGGTTCAAACAGGATCCTGACAACCGCCTCACTGGATTTGGCCTGGCCGAATGGCTCCCCTACCCGATCTTCACAGTCGACACTATACCCTCTCTTGGTCCGGCCATCCTTGAAAAGTCGGCGCTGACCATGTTGACTGGGAAAGGGTCTTTATCGACCATCATGACCCCCTTTTCCTTTCCAAGGAACTGCAACTGCCCAGCTATAATTGCTTTCTGCAAGGCATTACGTAACACCACACAGTTAGTAGTAGCATGGGTGCAAGTGTTGTGCCACTTACAGTATTTTTTGTCTTTTAGCTCGTGACTGGGCAGTATCTGGTGCCCTGGCGGCAGCTTAATCTGCTTATCCTTGAGCAACTGGTCAAAGATCAATTCGGCCTTTGAAATGTCGAAGGAGTATGTCACCTACGAATTAAAGGTCCTCTGAGGTGCGGTCTTGGATGGCTCGGCCTGCTTGGCTTGATCATTCAGCCTTGCCAGAGCCTTACATATATAGGGCTTTCCCTCTGCAATTTCCGCAACGTCTACCTCAAACTCTATATAGTCAACCTGTTTTTGCTCGTTGTTTCCTAACAATAGGAAGGCATGGCTAGCTGCATCCTTATAATAAGTTCCAATAGAGGCCACTTTCCGTTGACCCTCTTCCTTTAGGAGCTGCTCGTAGGGCCAGCCTGTAGCACCAACTGACTAAGGTCAGCAAAGTACTGAGCAGCAAACCTTTTCCGAAGCTCAAAACTAAGTCCCCCCAAGGCCATCCTTGCGTATTCGGCCTCGGGTAAAGTGGTTGGGCATTTATATTTAGCCATCTTAAACCGGGTAATGAACCCCTCGACGGCCTCACCCAATTCTTGGGTCATTTTGGCCAGGTCCCCTATCGTGACCTCAGGCTCAGTCCTGTAGAACTGAGTGTGAAAGAGCTCCTCCATCTCCTGCCAACTCTGGACCGAGTTGGCGAGTAGATTGAAGTACCAAGTGAAGGCTGATCCCGTAAGGGAGTTGGGGAACAACCTGAGCTTGGCCGCTTCCAGTCCGCCTAAATTGCCACAATGGACTGTAAAGCGGGCTATGTGTTCAATAGTGGACACCTTGTCCTTGCCCGAGAACTTGGTGAATTCTGGAATCTTAGGGTTCCTTCTGAGGTCCACTGCGTCGAAGTACTCAGGGAATGGCTTCCTGTATGCAGGACGTGGGGTCATCCTGTAGAAAGGGTTAATGCTGTCCTGAATGATCCTGGTCAGCTCTCCCCTATCAATTACCAATGGCGTCCCTTAAGTAGCTGGATACCCTGCAGCGTCTGGCGGCCATGGGTTATCGGGGTAGGCCAGGCCGGGCTAAGCGTTGGGGAACGCCTTCGGCCTTGGTTCGAATTCGGGCACACTTTCCCTGATGTTCGCCCCTATGGGTCTGTATCCAGACACTCCGGTGGCCGCATTGCCGCGTCCCAGAGGGAGGTATCCTCCTAAGGGAACAACGTTTGCCCCTATAGCGGCCGTGTTGCTGGCTTGTGGGTTGGGCCTAATACTCCCTGTTTGGGCAGTACTTATGGCAGCTGACCACTATAGTGCCGCTAGGATAGCCGCTACGGGCACATGGCCTGCCCCTAAAGTTATTGCTTGATTGATGCCCCCCCGGGATGCCTATGGGAGGGCTGTTGACCACATAGCTCCCAACAGGGTTAGGGACGCCAGGTGAGGCGGCCTGATACAGGGGATTGGCGAATGTTGTCGTTGGGAGACTGACCCTAGGCAGGTCCCCAACAATGGGATTTTGGCTTGAACTGCCGCCATACGCAGGCTATGTTGGCAAGCCTACCTCAAGTCCTCTACCTTCAGCCCCCACGGCAGCCCCATCAGGTGGTCTAACTGTGGAGTTCGGTCTTGCCCCTGAAGTGGCCTACTGCCTCAAGGCAACAAGGGTTTCACGGAACTCTTTAAACTGACTTTGCTGACTGGCCACGGACTTATCAACCGTAGCCATCATGTGGCGTAAGTCATCGAAAATGGGTCTAAAGACGTCCACAAGCTGCTGTACACTACCCGCGAGGGGGTCTACAGCGTCATGCACCATAACCGCCAGCTGATGTGCTGAGTCATGGCTGGCATTACTGCCATGTGAACCACATGGCTCATCCTCGGCTTGGTCTGCAAATTCAGCCATCGTGGGATTCTCCATTTCTTCATCCACCATATTTTCCTTTTGGGTACGAGGACGTCTTGGTCCTTTCTTTTGCTTGACCATATCAATCGTTGGCTTATAAGGGTCCCACAGGGCGTGCCAAAATGTGTTGGTGATAGAAATCCCAAACACTCACACACGAAGATAAACACGTGGTGCAAATAGTATGGGCATGGCAGAACCTTTGTACAGGTTCAAACGAGGCCGAGAATAGCCTAATCTGACTCCCTACCAGGCTAGTAGGTTTCCCTCCTACCTGAGTAGCTCTAAGGTCTTTTGGGTTAAGCCAACAACTACGGACTACAACCCGAACTGCTATTGCTCAAATTGAAAGGAAGGAACTTTGAGATATAAACAACAATGAACTGAAATAGTAAATGCATTAATCAATCATACCAGATACAAGTGTGAGCCTTGTGCATACACTCCTGCCGACCTTGGTATGTGACCGTACATCCCCTCCAGCCTCAAATGACAACAAGAAAAGCAATAAAGAAATGCAGAACAAAATAAGTAAAGGTAAAACGTAAAGAGAATAAAACAAATGCTAGTTGTCAAGTGTGTTTTTTGTGTGTCCTCAACAGATAAGCCCTCTCCCTTATATAAGATAGGCCTTGGTAGTTATCAGTCCGTGCAACTACTCCCTCTAAGGCCAACCTCTTTGGTCCATATCTCCCAAGCTCCAATCAGGTGCTGCCATGCAAGCCACCAATCCATCTCTTCCCCCAACCGCTGCAGCAGTGGTGGGACCCACCTTCACTCCTCTCTACCCACGCCCCTCACGAGACGCGGTTCTATGCTCAGCACTGCCTTCACCCCTGCCACGTGGGCCAACCCCTAACCGCCAAGGTACGCCTGGCCAGAACCGGGTGGTTTGGGCCACAAACAGCATCGTCACCAAAGATGACATTAAAGTGGACCCAGATAAAGTAAAAGCGGTTCTCGAGTAGGAAACATCGAAGGGTGACACTGAGATCCGAAGTTTCTTAGGTTTGGCCGGATATTACCATCAATTGATTAAAAATTTCTCATGCATTTTGGCACCCATGACAAAACTTACCAAGAAGGGCGCCAAGTTTGAGTGGAATGAAGCATGCGAGAAAAGCTTTCAGGAGTCAAGAAACCGGTTGGTGACGGCTCCAATTTTGACCATTCCGGATGGCACTGGAGGAATGGTAGTTTATACTGACGCATCCAAAATAGGATTGGGTGGTGTCCTAATGCAGAAAGGTAAAGTGGTCACCTATGCCTCAAGGCAGTTGAAGGAACACGAAAAGAACTACCTCACTCACAACTTAGAGTTGGCAATGGTAGTTTTCGTGTTAAAGATATGGTGACATTACCTATATGGTGAAAACAGTGAAATCTTCAATGATCACAAAAGTCTGAAGTATTTCTTCACCCAAAAGGAGTTGAATATGAGACAGAGGTGATGGCTAGAACTGGTAAAGGATTATGACTGTGAATTCCAGTACCACCTCACCAAGGCCAACGTTGTAGCGGATGCGTTAAGCAGAAAATCTCAGACTGCATCCCTCGTTTCACTAGTCGTAAGCGAGCAGTTGTTAGAGGAAGCCCAAAAGTTTGATCTGGAGCTCGTGATCGAAGGAACGGATATACAATTGGCAGCTATGGATTTACAGCCGCCGATACGAGAGGAGGTAGTTGCGAAGCAACCATTGGACCCTGAGTTGGCTAAGATTATTTGGGAAGTACAACAAGGAGTCCATAAGGACTCCTATTTTTCATTGGCCCATGATGGTGCATTGAAGTTTCAAGATAGATTGTGCATGCCTAATGATTATGATGTCCAAGAATGAATCCTCAAAGAGGTGCCCAACTCACCCTATACAATCCACCCCGGAAGCACGAAGATGTACTAGGACTTGAAGAAGTACTACTGGTGGATTGGGATGAAAGAGGCCATAGCAATATACGTGTCTAAGTGCCTCACCTATCAGTAAATTAAAGCGGAGAGACACCGATCATATGGATTGTTGCAACCACTCCCTATACCTGAATGGAAGTGGGAAAGGATTACTATGGACTTTATGACAAATCTACCCAACACCAGGAAGGGGATGAATGCGATATGGGTAATTGTAGACGGACTGACGAAGGCAGCTCACTTCATACTAATCAAGATAAGTTATTCAATGGAGAAGCTTGCCCAACTCTATATAGAAAATATAGTCCGCTTACATGGAGTGTCTATCAGCATAGTATCTGATAGAGATCCTCGATTTACTTCAAGGTTTTGGAGAAGCTTACAAAAGGCATTGGGATCTCAGCTAAATCTTAGTATAGCTTTCCATCTGCAAACGGACGGACAATCAGAAAGAACTATCCAGACTCTGGAGGACATGCTCAAAGCCTGTGTCTTAGAAATGAGTGATAGTTGGGATGCCCAGATACCCTTGGTGGAATTTGCATACAATAATAGTCACCACTCTATCATTGGCATGGTACCATTCAAAGCTCTCTATGGTTGGAAGTGCCGAACCCTGCTATACTAGGACGATGTTGGTGAACGAAGATATCTTGGGCCAGAGATGATACAAGCAACCTATGACAAGGTGAATGTCATTAGAGAGAAAATCAAGGCGGCTCAATCAAGGCAGAAAAGTTATGCAGATAACCGAAGAAAGGACATTGAATTTAATGTTGGAGAAAAAGTATTCCTTCGAGTATCTCCAACAAAGGGATTGCTACACTTCAACAAAAAGGGCAAGCTAAGCCCAAGATTCATCGGTCCTTATGAAATCCTCAACAAAGTAGGACCCATAGCATACCGGCTAGCATTATCGCCATCTTTGCAAGGCGTCCATGAAGTTTTTCATGTGTCGATGCTAAGCAAATTCATCAACGACCCGGCACATGTCCTCTCAACTAAACCTGAATAGTTGGACGTGGATATGACCTACGAGGAAAAATCTTCGGAGATATTGGATAGAAAGGAGCATAACCTCCGTAACTGCACAGTAGCCTTTGTAAAGGATCGATGGGGAAACAATCCTGTAAAAGAAGCTTCTTGGGAATGTGAGGAACAAATGAAAGAAAAATATCCCCAACTCTTTGGGTTACAAGGTAAGCCAATTTCGAGGATGAAATTTTTGTAAGGTGGGGAGAAATGTCAAACCCTGCCTCTGACTGGCTGAAATTTTGATTGAAGGATAGGAACCCCTGACATGGCATCCAAGTACACTGTGGAGTATCACTCCAGTGATTGAATTTGATGAAGAAACCCTGAGGATGTCTTCCTATATACCTGTCAGAAGATGGATCACTGACCCCTGCAATTGCACATCTCACAGCATAATGTATTGCCTGAACTCCAGGTATTCTCTCTCCTCTCCATAAATGTGGGTCCCACACCTGAAAATGAGTGCAAAAGACCCTGAGTGACATGTGGGTGCAAGACCCTAAGTTTGGGCCAAACCCCTGTGCAAGCCCAAAGAGAATTAGCCTTGCTGAAATCTCTGGGCGATGCAGACCCCACCTAAAGACATCGCCCAGGGTGGGAAAATGCAATTTTTCCATGAATTAATCTGTGGGGACCACCTCATACCCTTGGATCACTGTAGAGCACACCTGAGTGTACAGAATGGTTGAGAATGCAGTCAAAAATGCATTTCAAAAGAGGCTTTAATAGCCAAACAAACCCTAGTCATGGGCTGGGCTATAAATAGGGGGCCTTAGGTTCATTTTAGAACCCTTGGCACTATTGAAATCGTAGAGGGAAGGAGAAGAAAGAAGAGAGAGAAAAGAGAAGGAGAAGAAGAAGAAAAGAGAAGGAGGAGGTCTCACCTTGGCTTAGACCTGCCCCAGCATCCACCTCCGACATAGTTCAGGTATAGAATCTGAACTTACACCTCTGCTGTGATGCTGTTCTCTATTTTCCTCCATGAACCTCTATGTTTTTTATGGATTTTTTACCATTGGTAGCCCAGAACAGCTGGGGGCTGCCATGAACCATCTTAGATCCAACATGCAGACATGATGCATGAAGGATCTGAGCATTTTATGGTGTTTTGCATATCCCTTTTTTACATCTAGAACCGAAACCTGGGCTGTGCCAGACTGCACTGCCCTGTTACACTAAGAACAGGCAGTCTGGGTTTAGATTTAAGTGCCCTGGCTGCATGAAACCAAACCCTAGCTTGTAGAAGACTTGGATTGATGTTTTACACATGAATCCAACCTTGCATGCAGTCAAAACCTTAATTTACAACCAATGTTGTGCTGGGTTACTATTTACTGGGCTGTTTGGGCAGCTCCTGGCAGCCAAGTGGTGGGCCCAAGTGAAAATCCACAAGGACCAGTGCAAAGTATACCCCTGGGGGTCCAAGATGACCTAACATACATGGGGAGAAGATCCATGCACCGCCCATGATAAAAAACCTTGGAATCTCAGCTTAATTCTGGTTTTGCAATCTCTGGGCAATGCAGACATCACCCTGAGACATCGCCCAGCGAATGAAATTATGCTATAATGCTGATCTGACCTGGGGATCTTCACCCATGGGCCATAAATCTATGTTGGGAGGTGTAAATGACCAAAAGACCTCTCCCCACATCTGTCCACATGAATGAAAATCTCGGGTACCCAAGTGGGCCCCGCAGGGCTTGGAAACTCTATCTGTGTTGGTCCTACAACACTGTCAGGTTGGAGACTATACTGTGAGACTAATATAACCTAAGAACATGTACCACTATGATAAATGAACCTTCTGCCCCTAGGCCACAATCTCTGGATGATGCATTGGGACATAGGCCTAAGGCCCAGTGCCAGGCCCAGAGAATTCCAAGTGATGACCAACTGTACACCGAGTCAACCCAGTGAGCTTAGATCAACCTTAGGACAGCCAAAAATAGTTTGGAATTTTAAAATGACAAATTTTTTTATTTATATCTAGGGTTTGATCCTGCGCTCGAGGCCTACAGCCAGACTGTAGTCAAAATTGAATTTGCAACTGAGTTCATAGAACTAGACCCAGGTGAGTGAAATATTATCGTGTATGTACGTGTAATAGTATTATTATGTCAGCAATTAAATTCTTTAATAATAAATGCTATGTTATTTAATTCAGTTCAATTACTCAAAACTATTACACATCGTATGTCTGTTGATCAACTTTGTGATTAAATCATGATGACTTAAATGCTAGACTAGATGCCGTAGTTGGCTCAGAAATGAGGCCGATGGTAGCCTGTAGTATGGGATACGGTTGACACCGCCCCACTTATTCGATGCCATACAGGCATGGGTTAGAGTTTCATCACCCGTGCTGCAAACCCTTGCCACTAGGGGTTAAGGTGTTGGATGACTGTGAGGACTAGCGTAAAACCTCAAGTGTTTATGCCGGGAAGCCTCAACACAGCTGGGATGCCCCAGACCAAATATGCGGGGAAGCCTCGGGCTACAAGCTTGGGAAGCACCAATAGGTGGATCATGGCTATACGCCAAATAAAGTTTATGCACCGGTAAAGGGTGAATTGATATTGAGTCGGTTACCTCACTAGTTCACTCCAGAGGGCCCATCGGGCTGTCCTGGGTAGGGAGATGCTGGAGCCGGCTGGTTCTCTCCGATAACTCAATGGGTGTATAGCGAGAAGGGGTAACCAAGCCCGCACCAGGGATACATGTATTGGGTATTGTAATAGCACTAACCTGCCTTAGCTGTATTGTTAGGTGGATAATTAAATAATCTAGACTTGCATATCATATAGGAACATGTGGATTATGGTTGCATATGCATGCATGATGATATGTTTTGCTCACGGGCTCAGTGGGGCTCACACTCTGTTATATATGTTTTTCTTTTAGATGATTGTGCAGATCGATGCCACTGTGGCATGGAGGCTCGTTACGAGGAGGAGAGTCCTCATGATTATGATGCTATGGTATGGACCCCGACGGAGGTCGTGCCGATGATGCGTGCGTTCTCATTGATCATTGATGAAGACCAGTGAGGGGCACACTTGATGCTTTTTGTCTTGGGGACTCCTTTTTGCTTTTGATAGGAGTTTATCCCCGTTTTTGTTTCTTGTTTGGTTTTAGTCTTTTGTTTCTTTTTGGGCTTGAGTTATCTCGCCTTGTAAATATATGTATTTCCTTTTTGTTTATGTACTTGACAGCTTTCCTTTTCAGGTTGTGGGTGTAATGGGGTCACTTATGTATATATATCATCCTCATTCCCGTATCGCTATGCTTGCTCTTTCTTTGTTACAATTGTAGATTATCTGCAACACTCTGATCTTACCTATGGTAATGTTACGAATGTGGTACCGTGAATGTATTAACTGCTTCTAGATCCGTGGGATTTGGCGGATTGCCATTATGCAATTCGTGTCACAAGCATTGGCTAAACCCTCCTTAAATATATTATTAGCTAGTATTTTTAAATTAATAATAATAAAGTTTGTTTTTTATATTATTATCTTATTATTTCCTTTATATGAATATTTTTTTTTAAATTCATGTCTTTGTGTTTATTGAAGTATTTCTAGGCAAAAACCAAGATTCCATAAGCTGTTATACAAAAACAGCAAAAATTCATTCTCTGGGCGATGTCTCTGGGCATTAGATGCATCTCCCAGAGAATCGGGGCTCAAATATAACAGTCCGAGAGGGTCCCATTTCTCCTCATTTCTTTTCTAGAGTTTCTCAAACACCTAGGGCAGAGCTTTGGTGCTTAGTGTGACCTCTTCCACACCATTTCCTTCCACTTTCACGGGTTCCCCGCGATTCTACGCAACCCTAGGTAAGATTCTTTATCCTTTTTCCTTATATTAGGTTATTTTACTTGTTTTTCTTGTTTTGGCTAGGGTTTTCTCACTTTCTCATGCCCTAACTATTTCTTTTCTTCCCTTTTTACAGCCTAATGTCTACTAGCCACAGAACGGTGAGGAAATCCATAGCACGCAAGAGGCTACGGTCCAAGAGTGAGCATTCCTCTTCTTCCTCTTTGCCACCTACCTCTCCAAGGGAGGATTCATCATCAGAGGAGCCAGATTTCGATCGGTTCCTATTTTCTAGGTATGAACATTCTAGAGATTTGGACAAGTTTAGGTCCGTAAAGATTGTAAATGGAAGGATGGTACAGGTGGATGCCTTCCACCAGTACAACTTGTACACTAGGTTCAACATTCTGGGTTGGGCCTCTATATTATCTCCTACTGAACCATGTTACCCCAACTTGGTTCGCTACTTTTATTGCAACCTAGTGCCATCTGGGGCATGGGAATTTGGATTAGAGAGCAGAGTTAAGGGGGTGGATATTAGACTGACCACCACCACTTTAGTAGGGATCCTGGGGCTGTCAGATACTGGTGAGAGATGCTATTACAAGCCCAAGATTTATATTTCTGATATGTTCTCCTTGGAGACCAAGAGGAGGGTCTTCAAGGCTTTGACCGGTTCTGAGAATACTCCTAGGTTTGAGGCTTCCTATAAGCCTAGTGCTCGTATCATTAGTAGATGTGTTTCGTACAACATCTACCTGAAGGGTAGGAATAGAGGCAGTATCTCTATGATGAGGGCCTACATTACATATTGCCTACTGGGAGCGGGCAAGGGGGGTCCAATTATAAACCTCCCATACTTACTACTTCAGGTTATGCTGTATCACGCCCAAAACCCTTTTGATGGGAACCTTCCATATGGGAAGTTCCTTACTTTGGTCTTCAGACACTTCGAGGTTCCCATGGGTGGCGAGTATATGGAGAGAGATAGATTTAGGCCCATTAACAAGACCTCGATTCTAAAGATGAAGGTACCAGGGGAGCCAGGTAGTGATCCAAAGGAGGGAGATCAGGTGGAGATTGTAGGGAGATGAGGAGCAGGGAGAGATGCAGCGTGACCTTGAGGGGGTTGGTGCACAGTTCACAGATTTTCCCCCGTATGAGGCGACAAGTGCTACTAGCTCACATGTGCCAGAGCCCTTTGAGTGGTCATAGATGATGTCTCAATTCCAGGGCCTTAGCACCTAGCTTGCCGAGTTATCTACGAGGATGGATCGGGGCTTCTCATCTTTTAAGGGTAGAGTGGGATCAGTGGAGCAGCGTCTAGACTTATGGAATACATTTTATCATGTTGACTCGCGCCAGTCTCAGCCTCCACCGAGTGATTTACCTCCATCGGAGTAGTACTCCTGCCAGCTTTCATATATCTAGCCTGACCTGACTTAATATAGTTTTGACTCTTTTTTTTTTTAGCTTATGTATATTTTTTTTTGTCAGCATGTAAATTGAAAGTAGTACTTTCAATCGAACTCTTTGTGGTGGCTCGGCCCCAGTTATCTTATTGTAATTTAATTATGCATCTTTATCTTTTAAATACATCTACCTCCCCTGTAGCTTTTGCTTTAATATATATTTTAATGTTGGTATCTTATTATTCCTATTCTGCATCCCGTGAATGTAAGAAGAGCCTCTCGCTCTGATACTAAGCTCTGTCACACCCCAAAACACCCCCTAGGAGGATTAGGTAGCTGACCCGAATTGCATAACGGCAATCCGCCAAATCCCACGGATCTAAAAGCAGTTAATACATTCATGTTCCCACATTCGTAACATTACCATAGGTAAGATCAGAGTGCTGTAGATAATCTACAATTATAACCAAGAAAGAGAAAGCAAGACATGGGAATGTTTATGATATATATATATATATATATATATATATATATATATATATATATATATATATATATATATAAAATATATATATATATATATATATATACATATAAAAGTTTAGTACAGTCCCCATTACACCCCCAAACTAAAAAGAAAAGCTGACATATACATAAGCAAAAAGGAAATACATATATATATACAGGGCGAGATAACTCAACCCCAAAAAGAAAAGAAAGACCTAAACCAGAAATAGGAATGGGGATAAACTCCTATCAAAAACAAAAAGGAGTCCCCAAGATAAAAAAAAACATCAAGAGCGCCCCTCACTGGTCTTCATCAATAACCACTGAGAACGCTCGCATCATCAGTACGACCTCCGTCGGGGTCCTTACTAGTAGCATCATAATCATGAGGGCTCTCCTCCTCGTAACGAGCCTCCATGCCACAGTGGTATCTATCTGCACAATCATCTAAAAGAAAACATATATAACAAAATGTGAGCCCCACTAAGCCCGTGAGTAAAACATCATCATGCATGCATATGTAACCACAATCCACATGATCCTACATGATATGCAAGTCCAGATTATTTAATTAGCCATCTAACAATATAGCTAAGGCAGGTTAGTGGTACTACAATCCCCAATACATGTATCCCTGGTGTGGGCTTGGTTACCCCTTCCCGCGATACATCCATTGAGTTGTCAAAGAGAACCAGTTGGCTCCAGTATCTCCCTACCCAAGTCAGCCCGACCGGCCCTCTAGATTGAACTTGTGAGGTAACCGACTCAATATAATTTCACCTTTCGGTGCTTCCCAACATGTAATTTGAGAATAAACTTTATTGGGCATATAGCCATGATTCACCTATTGGTGCTTCCCAAGCTTATAGCCCGAAGCTTCCCAATATATTTGCCCTGGGGCATCCCAGCTGTACTGAGGCTTCCTAGTGTAAACGCTCAAGGTTTTACGGCAGTCCTCACAGTCATCCAACACCTTAACCCCTGTTGGCAAGGGTCTGTAGCATGGGTGATGAATCTCTAACCCCATGTCTAAATGGCATCGTATGAGTCAGGCGGTGTCAACCGAATCCCATAATATGGGCTACCACAGGCCTCATTTCCAAGCTGGCTACGGCATCTAGTCTAACAATCACATTCATCAAGATATTTCCACAGAGTTGATCAATAGTCATACGCTGTGTAAAGAATTCATGAAATTTAATTGAATTAAGTAACACAGCATTATAACCAAAGAGTTTAATTGCCGGCATAATAATATTGTTACACGTACATACACGATAATATTTCACTCACCTGGGTCTGGTTCTATGAACTCAGTTGCAATTTCAGTTTCGACTGCAGTCTGGCTATAGGCCTCGAGCGCGGGATCAAACCCTAAGTATAAATCAGAAATATGTCATTTAATAATCCAAACTATTTTTTGGATGTCCTAGGGTTGATCTAAGCTCACTGGGTTGACTCGGTATATAGTTGGTCATCACTTGGAATTCTCTGGGCCTTAGGCCTATGTCCCGGTGCACCATCCAAAGATTGTGGCCTAGGGGCAGAATAGTCATTTTCCATCATAGTTCATGTTACTAGGTCATTTTAGCTTCATAGTACTGTCCTTAACTTGGCAGTACTACAGGACCATCATAGACAGGGTTTCCAAGTCCTGTGGGGCCCACTTGGGCACCCAAGGTATTCATTTATGTGGACAGATGTGGAGAGGGGTGTTTTGGTCATTTACCACCTCCCTACACTGATTTGTGGTCCATGGGTGAAGATCCCCAAGTCAGAATAGCAGAATTGCCAACTTTCAATCTCTGGGCGATGTCTCTGGGTGATGTCTGCATCGCCCAGAGCCTGTATAAACGTGAACAGGCTAAGATTCCTAGGTTTTTGGCCATGGGCAGTGGCCACATCTTTCCCCCATGCATGTTAGTCCATCATGGACCTCCAGGGGTGTTCTTTACACTGCACACCTTGGATTTTTACTTGGACCCACCACTTGGCTACCAGGAGCTGCCCAGACAGCCTAGGAAATAGTAACCCAGCATATCTTCATCTGCAAACCAAGGTTTTGGCTGCATACAAGGCTGGTTTCATATGTAAAATAGTAATCTAAAGTTGTTATAACCCAAGGCTTAGCTGCATGCAGTCAGGGCACACAAATCTGAGCCCAGACTGCCTATTCTTGGTGTAATAGAGCAGTGTAGCCAGGTACCTACTGGGTTTCGGTCTCAGGCTTGTAACAACCATTAAAATTGCTACAAAATGCTTAGATCCTTCATGTATCAGGTTTGCATGATGGATCTGAGATGGTTCATGGCAGCCCCTAGCTGTTCTGGGCTGCTAATGGCCAGATAAGCTTAAACAACACAGAGATCCACGGAGAATAGCAGTAAACTAGTGAGAGCAGTAGGTAGGGTCAGGGATTTTATACTTGAACTGGTCTAGGGCTGCTCGAACTGGGCCTTGGAGGCAAGGCTGCTCTTCCTCCTTCTCCTTTCCTTCTTCTCCTTCCTTTCTCTTCTTCTCCTTCTCTTTTCTCTCTTTTCTTTCTTCTCCTTCCCTTTACGGTTTCAACAGTAGCCAAAGCTCTAAAATAAGCTAAGGTACCCCTATGTATAGGTTAGCCTCTCATTGAGGCCTATTTGCCTGCCTAAGCCCCTTTTGAAAATACATTTTTTACCTGATTCTCTGCCATTTTGGGCACTCACATGGGGTCCACATGGATCCAAGGGTATGAGGTGGTCCCTCAGACTCCCCTCAACCTATAGAGGGTGCCCATGTCCAATATGGGTGGTCCCCACAGATCAAATCATTAAAATAATCAATTTTTCCACTCTGGGCGATGTCTCTGGGTGATGTCTGCATTGCCCAGTGCATCGCCCAGAGATTTCAACAAGGCTGATTCTTCATTGGCTTGCATAGGGGTTTGACCTAGGGTTAGGGCCTTGCACCCACATGTCACTCAGGGCCTTTTGCACCTATTTTCAAGTGTGGGACCCACATTCATGGAGAGGAGAGAGAATACCTGGAGTCTAGGCAATATACTATGCTGTGAGCTGTGCAATTGCAGGGGTCAGTGATCCATCTTCTGGTAGGTATGTAGGAGGACATCCTTAGGGTTTCTTCATCAATTTCAATCATTAGAGTGATACATCACAATGTGCTTGGATGCCATGTCAGGGGTTCCTGTCCTTCAATCAAAATTCCAGCCAGTCAAGGGCAGGGTTTGACATTTAACCGTCCTAATTATGTACCTGTGTCTAGCAGGCAAGTCTCTATAGCTGCCAACTGGTGATAACAGTCTACACGTAAAGATAGGCTATGTCACTTCTAACCTCGTCTGCTAGGGTTACGTAAATGGCTCGACCCGTGGGTTCACCAGTGTCTGCAAGAGCTAAGTAAACTACCAATTGGTCCTTAGCACGAGCTTGTGTCTCAAGTATCTGGATCAGTTTCCTTCTTAGTCGCCTAATGTATCGCATGTTGCTGGGGTCTCCAAGCCCGAACAACACAGTAGGGTCCTACCGTGAAGAAGTTCTAAATATCTGGCCACTATGGTTACTTAATGTCAAAAATTAAGTACAGCCCTATAGGTAAATTAAATAGCAAGAGTAGGAAGATAAATAGGTTGGCTCGAGGTATCTTAGTACCTATGGGTTCAATTTTGACTCAACAGCCTAATAGGTTCTTGTTCCTAGTTGAACTAGGTTGTGGGTATGGTGAGATCTACGCTCCCTAAAATCCCATAAATACATAATACAATATTGATCCCAGGTTGACACTGAGAGGGGGGGTGAATCAGTGTTCATAAAAAATAATCCCTAAATTCCAACCCTGTGTTGACGTCGATGCAAAAGACTTCAAGCAAAACTGATTGACCGGGGTAATCCCGTAATTATCAATTCCACAACACACATGCACGTCCACCTCGCAACCACTGTGTGGCCAGGTCTACCAGACAGTGCACCCCACTCTGCAGATCAAACACACTCCAATATATGCAATGGAAAATAAAGTAGACAAGACACCAAATTTATGTGGTTCGGCCAAACTGCCTACGTCCACGGAGCAATACCCTACCTAGGGTTTCGTATATTGCTTAATGCACTACTCAAATTTTTTATTGCAACAACAGCCCAGGAACTACAATCCCTGCTTCGATTTGTGCAACAACACAAACGAGGGCAACTACCCCAATCTCTGTACAAGCCCCCACTTGACAGAGTTACAATAATTAATTGCAAATAACATAATCAAATCCCCCAATAAACTGGCCAATATTAGCTTACAATCAAACTAGGTTTTTTTCAACTAAACATGCAACCTAGAAACTCACAATGGGGATTTACAATTGGGGATTACCTCTTGTAGAGTAATCCAACAATCATGAAGTCTCTGATGAAAGAAATCGTGTCTATGTAGGCTCCACTGCTCAAACCATCTTCAATACGGAGTCATCGAGCATAAAATAGTAATATCATCAACTTTCTATGCTCAAACGATGCTGTAACTCCTTCCAATGGCTTCCTCTTGAAAAAATATCCAATTTCAAAAAAAACTTCATCCCATTTGGACATCAGATGGCCAAGATACGGCCTTCCAAAGTTGAATGCTCCAAAAATTGGTTACCATTGGCAAATCCGTAAATAAACTAGATTCTTCGTGACAAAACCATGTGTAACAAGGACACATGTCAAAGAAATTCACACTGCCATATTGGTTAGAAATAAGATGTGATGTCATGTTGATGTCACACTCCACTACTAAATCCCTTATTTCCTTTCTCTCTTCCTTCTTTTTTAAAAGGGGTCTTGCATCAATCCACGACGTCCAAGAGGAATCTTGCACTAGATGCCGATCCGACGCCCATAGTGATTCTGGAACTTTAACAAAACAATGGGAAACCTCTATATCCAGTAGCACTTAAAAAAAATGACCAAAAAACCGGCTAAGTATAAAACTTTTTGCCTATTCCAGATTTGCTCTATTTTTGCATGTCAACATGGAAACAATTATAACTTTCTCGTTTGACACTGAAATGATATAAGACCAATTGCATTGGAACCGTGAATTGACAAAATTCATTTCTCATGAAGATCACTTCACCCAGAAATGCCATTAAGCCTTCGAAAAATGACATTAAATTCACTTCCATTGTATGAACCTGTGAAATCACAACTTTAAGAGTATGAAACCTTCACCTGCTGTTTCGCCCCTTTGTCAAACACTATGTAAGGACTTAATATACTGTTAAAGGGTGCTCTTCAAGTGCGGGTACCCTTTTAACCTTGCCAAATGATCAAAATACCCTTATAGATGTGTAGGTGACTGTTTGACCATTTCAGCTCTTCCAAACCACCAATAGCTACTGCCACAACACCACTATGACCAAATATGTTGCCAACAATGACAACAAAATTCCACACACTCCAATGGACTAACAATCTCCCCCTTTGGAATTGTTGGCATCTCACCGCACTAAGTCATCCTGATTGTGTGATACACTTCTCTCCCCCTTTGACAACAAGTACAAAGGGTACCGACGCTCCCCCTGCACGGATGCTCGCCCTACTCTCCCTGCACATGTATCATCATCTATTGTGCTCGTGGAGTAATAACTTCAGGTTTGTCTCTGAGTGCTGCAAGGTTGTCGTCGAGAAGTACCCCTTTCTTGCTTATCATGCACATTTCTTCAAGACCTTCAGAAAGTGCATAGAGATTACGAGCTGTCCTTGATCCTTGTGCCACAATCTTCCCATTCTTTGTCTTCTTGATCACACACCCATCTTTGGTGAATAGAATTTCATTCCCACTATCACATATCTGACTGACACTCAAGATGTTGTGTTTCAGTTCACTAACATATAAAGCATTATTAGAAGAAATATGTCCATTGTATAATCTGATTTTTTCCTTTCCCTTCAACTCTAGCGCCATCATTATTTCCAAATCTAATTGAGCCTTTTCCAACATGTTCTAGATTCAGAAATTTATCTTTATAACCTGTCATATGAGTAGAGCATTCGCTGTCAAGAATCCATGGTGATGGTTTAATGTGTACCTGGAAAGCAGTTTGAACAATAAGTGAACTATCACTATCCCCTTTCTTCTTTTTCTCAACCCAAACTGCCTTCTCTGCCACTGTGATGTGTTTCCTTCTTTTCTCTTCAACATCCACTTTCTATTTTTGACCTTCCTTCTTTGGAGGATTCTTCTTTAGGTTTCTTCTAGACTATCTTTGTGACGGAAGTATGGTTTTGTAGTTCCTTGCCATGTGTCCTAACCTGTAACACCTGTAGCATTCCACACTCTCCTCTCTAAGTAGAGCATACTTGTTCCTGCTTATGAAATTTGTAGGCTTGACCTGTCTTTTGCATTCTGTCAACCTATGCCCATAAACATTACACCCATAGCAATAACCATTAAAGTAGCTCTGTCCCTGTCTTGAATATCTCCCAAAGTTCTTGGGCTTCTGATGACTGACTGTGGTGAAACCATCTCTGTCAACTTTCTTCTTAGTAAACTTTTTAACATTAGAGTTCTTTGGTTTTTCACTAACGAATCTCGCCGGATTCCTTGTAGTGCCCTTACCTTTAGTCTTCTCACTTCCAGATGAACTTCCTTCAAAACCAAGACCAAACTTTAGCTGTGGTGATCTCTGAAAGCTAAGGATCTCATCAAGTATAGTATTCTGTCCTTTGTTAGATGGTGGATGGTCTATCTCAATCACCTGTGTGCTCACTTCCTTGTCTTTTCTCTTCAATATAGTAACTGATGGGGTTGTAGGAGTTGGATCATCATTCTTCATTAGCTTCTCAATCTCTATCCTCAACATAACAATCTGTTCCTCCAATTTGTTGCATTCTTCTATCTTCAACGAAAGACTGCTATTAATATCATCAGTTATCTTCTTTGTCTCCACAATGGTAAGCTTTAGTTGACTGGTCAATTCATCTTGCTCTTCAAGCTGTTTTTCAAACTTCTTGCTCTTCTTTCTCTCTACTTTAAGTTCTTTTAATGCAGAGTATAATTCAGCTTCAAGGTCATATTCACCCTCAGACTCTTCCTCTTCATCAGATTTTTCAACTGTTTTATTTTGACTTTTGCTTCCAAATTCCATAAAAAGTATTTTATATTCTTCATTATCTGAATTTTCACCTTCTGATGTTTCTTCTGAAGAGGTGTTGCTCCTTTTTTAAATTAAGCTTCTTTTCCTGTAGTTGCCTTTTCTAGGAACAACCTTCTCCTTACCTTTCTTGGTTTTACTTTCATGGATATCTTCATCTGAATCATCTGTCTTACCTTTCTCTGGACACTTCGATGCAAAATGACCAATGCCTCCACAGTTGAAGCATTTTAAGGGAAGTTTTCCCTTGTATTTTCCTCTTCCTTTCTTGAACTTCTTTGCAAGATAAGCTATCAACTCATCGTCAGAATCATCTGAGTTACTTTCTTGCTTAATTTTCAGCTTTTCGGTAGGTTTTACCTTCACCATCCTCATCTCATATGCTGTCAGTGTGTCGTGCAATTCATCTAAACTCATGGAATTCAAATCTTTTGATTCTTCTATTGCAGACACTTTGGGGTTGTAGAGATCTGGTAAAGACCTTAAAATTTTCTTCACCACCACTGCATCAGTGACTCGCTCACCTAACCCTCTGATAGAGTTAATAATTTCATTTACTCTGTTCATATAAAATTCAACTGTCTCTTCTTCTGACATTTTCAGGCTTTCAAATTGATTTCTGAAATGCTGGAGCTTGGTCTCTTTAATCTTTTCATCCCCCTCATGGATGCCTTTCAATTTGTCCCAAACTTGTTTAATTGTCTCACATCCGGACACTCTTGCCAATTCCTGATCTATCAAGGCACTCAACAGTGCACTTCTGGCCTTATTCTCATGTTCATACTTTTTTAACTCTGTCGCATCTGTAATGTCCTTTGTAGAAATGATGTAACTTGTCTGTACAGTCTTCCACACATGGTATCCCTGTGATTTCAAGTACGCCTCCATCCGAATTTTCCAAAAGCTATAATTGGAACCATAAAAAATCAGAATCTTCCCGTACATGCTTTTTCCTTCACTAGTGTTTGCCATCACTATCAAATCTCAATGTCCAACCCACAACTGTTAAGTTTTCTTCCTTGGGAACCTGGCTCAGATACCACTTGTTGATCCGAGGTTGACACTGAGAAGGGGGTGAATCAGTGTTTGTAAAAAATAATCCCTAAATTCCAACCCTGTGTTGACGTCGATGCAGAAGACTTCAAGCAAAACTGATTGGCCGAGGCAATCATTCCACAACACACATGCACGCCTACCTTGCAACCACTGTGTGGTCAGGTCTACTAGACAGTGCACCCCACTTTACAGATTAAACACACTCCAATATATGCAATAGTAAGTAAAGTAGACAAGACACCAAATTTACGTGGTTCGGCCAAACTGCCTACGTCTACGGAGCAATACCGACCTAGGGTTTCGTATATTGCTCAATACACTACTCAAATTTTTTACTGCAACAACAGCCCAGGAACTACAATCCCTGCTTCAGTTTGTGCAACAACACAAATGAGGGCAACTACCTCAATCTCTGTACAAGCCCCCACTTGACAGAGTTACAATAATTTGCAAATAACATAACCAAATCCCCCAATACACTGGCCAATATTGGCTTACAATCAAACTCAGTTTTTTTCAACTAAACATGCAACCTAGAAACTCACAATGGGGATTTATAATTGGGAATTACCTCTTGTAGAGTAATCCAACAGTCATGAAGCCTCTGACGCATAGAAATCGTGTCTATGTACGCTCTACTACTCAAACCATCTTCAATACGGAGTCATCGAGCATAAAATAGTAATATCGTCGACTTTCTGTGCTAAAAAGATACTACAACTCCTTCCAATGGCTTTCTCTTGAAAAAATACCCAATTTCAAAAAAAACTTCATCCCATTTGGACATCGAATGGCCAAGATACGGTATTCCAAAGTTGAATGCTCCAAAACTTGGTAACCAGTGGCAAATCCGTAAATAAACTAGATTCTTCATGACAAAACCATGTGTAACGAGGACACATGTCAAAGAAATTCACACTGTCATATTGGTTAGAAATAGGATGTGATGTCATGCTGATGTCACACTCCACTACCAAATTCCTTATTTCCTTTCTCTCTTCCTTCTTTTTTAAAAAGGGTCTTGCATCAATCCACGACGTCCAAGAGGAATCTTGCACTAGATGCCGATCCGACGCCTATAGTGGTTCTGGAACTTTAACAAAACAATGGGAAACCTATGTCTCCAGTAGCACTTAAAAAAAATGACCAAAAAATTGGCTAAGTATAAAACATTTTGCCTATTCCAGATTTGCTCCGTTTTTGCGCGTCAACACAGAAACAACTGTAACTTTCTCGTCTGAAACTGAAATGATACGAGACTAGTTGCGTTGGAACTGTGACTCGATGAAATTCATTTCTAATGAAGACAACTTCACCCAGAAATGCCATTAAGCCTTTGAAAAATGACATTAAACTCACTGTCATTGCATAAACCTGTGAAATCACAACTTTAAGAGTATGAAACCTTCACCTGCTGCTTCACCCCTTTGCCAAACACTATGTAAGGACTTAATATGCTGTTAAATAGTATTCTTCAAGTGCGGGTACCCTTGTAACCCTGCCAAATGACCAAAATACCCTTATAGTTGTGTAGGTGACTATTTGACCATTTCAGCTCTTCCAAACCACCAATAGCTACTGCCACAACACCACTATGACCAAATACGTTGGCAACAATGACAGCAACATTCCACACACTCCAATGGACTAACATAGAACATACCTATATACCTATGTTCGAGTTTGCATAGCATCACTCCACCACGGTTCGTACACACATGGCAATAGGCACATACTATTAAATAATTGAGTACACTCTATTTATTTATAGATATATACATATTTATTTATTCTCAAGCATCTACATAAAAGAGAGAAAATCCTAAAACCCCTATGCATTTTATTTCACTTTAACCACCCACATGTATTGTCTTGTTTAGCCAAAATGCATGTTATTATTTAATTATTTAATTTAAAACTTTATTATTATTATATTATTTCTTTTTATATTCACATATTTGTGTAGTTTGTGTTTTTATGTTTATTATGCTATTTCTAGGTGAAGGCCATGGGTTTCTATGTAAAAACAGTAAAAAGCTGCAAAAATTCATTCTCTGGGTGTTATCTCTAGACGTTGGACACATCGCCCAGTGCTATCGCCCAGAGAATCGGGGCCCAGTTTATAACAGTCCGAGACAAATCCTTTTCACTCCATTTGTTTTCCACAATCTTCCAAACTCCTAGGGTAGAGCTCCAAGGCCTAGTGTGACTTCTTCCACACCAATTCCACCCATTTTCTTTTTTTTTTTTTTTTTTGATAAGTAATTGCACCCATTTTCATGGGTCCCTCACGGTCCTACGATATCTAAGGTAAGTTTCTTTAACTTTTTCTCTTGACTTAGGTCATTTTCCATTGTTTTCTTGCCTTGGCTTGGATTTTACAGCCTTTTCTTGCCCTAACTTCTTTTATTCTCTCCTTTTTGCAGCACCATGTCCACTAGACATAGTACGGCGAGGAAATCCATAGCACGCAAGAGGCTACGGTCCGATTCCGAGCATTCCTTGTCCTCTTCTGTGTCACCTACCTCACCGAAAGAAGATTCTTCCTCCGAGGAGCCAATTTTCGACCGGTTCTTATTTTCTAGGTATGAGCACTCCAATGAGTGGGACAAGTTCAGTTCCAAAAGCATAGTGAATGGGAGATTGGTGAAGGTGGATGACTTTCACCAATACAGTTTGTATTCTAGGTTTAACACCCTAGGCTAGGCATCCATGTTGTCGCCCACTGAGCCATGTTACCCGAACTTGGTTCGATATATACTGTAACCTAGTGCCAACTGGGGCATAGGAGTTTGGGTTAGAAAGTAGAGTAAAGGGTGTGGACATTAGACTTACCACTGCCACCTTGGCAGAGATCCTTGGGGTGCCTGACTCAGGCAAGAGATGTTACTATAAGCCCAGGGTGGATATCTCAAATATGTTTTCCTTGGAGACCAGGAGAAGGGTCTACAAGGCCTTGACTGGTTCGGAGAGGACCCCTGAGTCCGAGGCTGACTATAAGCCCAGTGCAAGGATCATCAGTAGATGTATTTCATGTAACATCTGCTTGAAGGGCTGGAATAGGGGTAGCATTTCTATGTTGAGGGCCTACATCACCTACTGCCTATTGGGAGCAAGCAAGGGCCCAGTGATCAACCTCCCATATCTACTGCTACAGGCCATGTTGTACCATGCCTAGAACCCTTTTGATGGGAACCTACCGTATGGGAAGTTCCTGACCTTGGTGTACAGACATTTTGATGTTCCCCTGGAGGGAGAGTACATGGATAGGGACAGGTCTAGACCCATCAGTAAGACCTCGATCCTAAAGATGAAGGTGCTAGGTGTTTACCGCCCAAACCACCTGGTTCTGGTCAAGCTGAGCCAGGGAAGAGCCAGGGCTGAGCGCTCGTTGTTAGGCCAAGAGCATGGGAGGACGCTGGAACGTGGTTGCACAATGTCAGTTAGGGGCTGGCCCACGTGTCAGAGGCACAGGCAGCACTGAAAGCAAAACCGCATCTCGCGAGGAACATGAATGAGGACGATGATGGTGGGCACCTCCACTACCTTGGCAATTGGAGGCAGAATAGGTTGGTGGCGTACATGGCAGCGCTTGGTTGGAAGTAAGGAATCGTGGACCGAGAAGAATGGCCCTAGTGGAAGCAGTTGCACAGACTGATAACCGCTGGTGCTTATCTTATATAAGGAGGATGACGGATTTGAGAGGGACACACAAACACACCTGACAACCAGCACTTATTTTATTCTTTTGCATTGTACCTTTACTTGTTTCGTTTTCTTTGTATTCTTTATTACTGTTCCTGTCATTTTCTGAGGCTGAAGGATGTACAGTCACATACTGAGGGCAACAGGGGTGTACGCACAGAGCTCATGCTTGTATCTGGTATGATTGATTAATACATTCAGTGTTTCAGTTCATTGTTGTTTGTGTCTCAAATTGTTCTCTGTTATCATAGATCAGTAGCATTTCAGGCTATAGTCCATAGTAGTTGGCTTAACCCAAAAGACCTTGGAGCTACTCAGGTAAGAGGGAAACCTACTAGCCTAGTAAGGAGTCAGATTAGGTTGTTCTTGGCCTTGTTTGAACCTACGCAAAGGTTCTTGCATGCCCGCACTATTCGCACCACATGCGTATCCCTGCATGTGAGTGTTTGGGATTTCTATCACCAACACATTTTGGCACGCTCGGTGGGACCCTCATAAGCCAACGACTGCTATGGTCAAGCAAAAGAAAGGACCAAGATGTCCTCGTATTTAAAAGGAAACTATGGTGGATGAAGAGATGGAGAATCCCACGGTGGCTGAATTTGTAGACCAAGCCGGGGATGAACCATGTGGTTCACATGGCAACAATGCTAGCCATGACTCAGCGCATCAGCTGGCAGTTATGGTGCATGACACTGTAGACCCCCTTGCGGGTAGGATATAGCAGCTTGTGGACGTCTTTAGACCCATTTCCGATGACTTACGACACATGATGGCTACGGTTGATAAGTCTGTGGCCAGTCAGCAAAGTCAATTTGAAGAGTTTTGTGAAACCCTCGTTGCCTTAAGGCAGCAGGCCACGTCAGGGGCAAGACCGAACACCACGGTCACACCACCTGATGGGACTACCGCGGGGGTCGAAGGTAGAGGACTCAAGGTAGGCCGAATAGGCTTGCTAGCTCAGGCCGCGTATAGCGACAGCTTGAGCCAAAATCCCATTGTTGAGGACCGACCTAGGGTCAGTCTACCAGTGACGACTTTCATCAATCCCCTGTATCAGGCCGCCTCACCCGGCGCCCCCAACCCTATTTGGAGTTACGTGGTTAACAGCCCTCCCACAGGCGTCCCAGGGGGCACTAGTCAGGCAACCGCCTTAGGGGTAGGCAATGTGCCCGCAGCAGCTATCCCAGCTGCACTGCAGTGGTCAGCCGCCGCAAGCGCTATCCAGACAGGGGGCATCAGGCCCATCCTGGGATCCAATAACAAGGCCACCATAGGGGCAAACGTGACCACCGGCGTGTCTGGATACAGGCCCGTAA
Source organism: Telopea speciosissima (assembly GCF_018873765.1). Taxonomy (NCBI): domain Eukaryota; kingdom Viridiplantae; phylum Streptophyta; class Magnoliopsida; order Proteales; family Proteaceae; genus Telopea; species Telopea speciosissima. The sequence continues at coordinate 75,179 of NW_025317418.1, forward strand.
GGGCAAGCATCAAGGAAAATGTGCCCGAATTTGAACCGAGGCCGAAGGTGTTCCAAAATGCTCAGCCAGGCCTGGCCTATCATGGCAACCCATGGCCACCCGACGCGGTGGGATATCCTACTGCCCAGGGGGCACCGCTAGTAATTGACCGAGGAAAGCTGACTAGGATCATCTAGGACAACATCAACCCTTTCTACAGGACGACCCCACGTCCTGCATACTGGAAGCCTTACCCCGAGTATTTTGATGCAGTGAACCTCGGAAGGAACCCTAAGATCCCAGAATTCACCAAGTTCTCAGGTGAGGACAAGGTGCCCACTATTGAACACATAGCCCTTTTCACAGTACAGTGCGGTAATCAAGGCGGATTAGAAGCGGCCAATCTCAGGCTATTCCCCAATTCCCTAACGGGATCGGCCTTCACCTGGTACTTTAATCTACCCGCCAACTCGGTCCAGAGTTGACAGGAAATGGAGGAGCTCTTTCACACTCAGTTCTATCATACTGAACCTGAGATCACCATAGGAGACTTGGCCAAAATGACCCAAGAACCAGGTGAGGCCGTTAAGGAGTTTATTACCCAATTCAAAATGGCTAAGTATAAATGCCCAACCACTTTACCCGAGGCCGAATACTTGAAGATGGCCTTGGGAGGGCGCAGTTTTGAGCTTAGAAAAAGGTTTGCAGGTCAGTACTTTGCTGATCTCGGATAGTTGGTGCTATAGGCCACGCCTTATGAGCAACTCCTGAAAGAGCTGGTCACGCTTTCCTATTACTGGGAAATAGCGATAAAAAACAAGTTGACTTAGTAGAATTTGAGGTGGATGCTGCGGAAATCGCAGAAGGAAAGCCCTATGTGTGTAAGGCCTTGGCTAAGCCGAATGATCAAGCCAAGCTGGCCGAACAACCCAAGACAGCGCCTTAGAGGACCTTTGACTCGAAGGTGACATACTCCAACATTTCAAAGGCCGAGTTGATTTTTGACCAGTTGCTCAAGGATAAGCAGATTAAGCAGCCGCCAGGGCACCAGATACCACCACCCAGTCACGAGCTAAAAGGCCAGAAGTACTGTAAGTGGCACAATACTCGTACCCATACTACTACTAACTGTGTGGTTTTACAGAATGCCTTGCAGAAAGCAATTACGGCTGGACGCTTACAGTTCCCAGGGAAGGAAAAGGGGGTCATGATGGTTGATAAAGACCCCTTCCCAGTTAACATGGTCAACGCCTACTTTTCAAAGATGACCAGGACAAGAGGGAGTACAGCCCCGGCCTTGAGTTTCGGACAAGAGAGCAATCTGCCCAGGCTGAACCCATCGACACGGTCATCAGGATTCCGTTTGAACCCGTGGGCCACTCCTTTCCATACTCAGGCAAATAGTAGCCGGGCAGTTAACAATTTAGAGGTTGTAACGGGCGAAACGGTGCAGGCATGCTTGGCCCCACTTGAGCGGCCCAGGGCGCCTATCATGGGCCGGTCCAGTAATGTACCGGCTCAGGCTGAGGAACAGGTTAGGGTTCAGAAACGATGAAGGAGGGGTAAATGGCCCACAGTGAATTCTTGCTATGAGTTTAATCTGTAAGGGGAAGTGAGGGGACCAAAAGAGCACGGGACTGGCACACCCAGGATGAGTGAAGCACCAAGGCTGCATTAGGAAGTTTGTCCCAGTTGCAGTCAGCCAATCAAAGGACAATAGAACAGAACCGCAGCTGGGTCAGGCCAGGCGCTGTCCGATCAGTGCACATGGCCTCCCCCACAAGCCAAAGAGGAGGTTAATCAAGCACTCGCACGAGATAGGAGGCCAGTTTCTCATCAAGCAGCCCACACTTTCAGGTCGTCTGCCAAAGATCAGCTTGGGAGGGTTTCAGTAAGGAGATGCCTGACGTATGAATAGTACAGGCTAGACTCTCATGCTCAGAGCACTCTGAATGGGAGGCCCCTCAACACCAGGAGGGCTACAGGCCCAGGATGGTTGTTCCTAAGACAAATGGAGAACAGTGGAAGGTTACAAGGCACCCGAACTTCCCGGCCAGCCCTGATCCAGCTCGCATGTCCAGAGCACAAAAAAGTAGGCAACAGAGGAAGAGGGTGGCCCAAAGATGGAACTAGTAGGCCCAGGTCAATGAGGGTTGCGTCAATGCGCTCCTCTAGGTCCGAGTAGACGAAGATGTAGGCTCCAGAGAACAGGGCTAGGCGATCAAAGGGCCATCAGGGACAAAAAACCCAAACATTGCTATTAGGGAAGAAGGAGCTTTGGAACCAGACGTGTCAGACTACAAGACCAAGGATAGTGACCCAGATGTCTTTGGGGACATAGTGATGAGTACCAGCCCAAGAGTTGATAGCACAGACAACAACGGCCCCATCCACTCATCGGATATCGACTTCGGTGGGCTGGTCAAGATGATGTTCGGCACGATCCCAACCCAGGTACAGATCTTAATGGTGTACATCTTGCCAAAGACATTCCAGTATCAACCCAGCCAGGTGATGCAACTGGAAGGAGATGTGGACGAAGGGGACCCGCATCCAAAAATACTAGGGATAGAACTGGTACCCACTAAGGAACAAGCCGAGAAGAGGGTAGACCGCGAAGAGCCAGACCAGCAAGGCCCCAAGGACAACGCCAAGACAGTCATCACCAGGGAAACAGAGTACACCTTTGACAATCCAGTACCACGGGGAAAGATGGCAGACATATTCGAGGAGCCAACTATCAAGATGATAAGGCATCTGAAGCCACTGTATATTCAGTCTCACATGGATGGCAAACCAGTGGCCAGGGTCTTGGTTGATAATGGAGTAGCAGTGAATATCTTACCCTCAAGAATGATGAAACGTCTCAGCAGAGATGAGACCGATCTACTACTTGCTAATGTATTGGTCACAAACTTCCTGGGTGGCTCCACCAGGCCGAGAGGAGTGCTCCCGATCAATCTGAAGGTCAAAAATCATACGTCCTTGACGGCCTTCTTTGTTATGGACGCCATGGCCAACTACAATTCCCTCTTAGGGAGAGACTAGATCCATGCAAACTCTTTCGCCCCATTGTCTCTACACCAGTTTTTGGTGCTTTGGCGTAAAGGGGGAAAGATTGAGTTGGTGATGGCCGACAACCAGCCATTCATGGTCAACTTTAGCCATGCGGAGGCTGCACTGCACGATGGGTGCATAGGCCCCATCCAGTTCACTGGGGTGGATGAGCATGGGAGGCCTACGTCCCTGGTTACCTCGTCTACGGTCCTGGAGGAAGTTTTCTAGTTGAAGGAGCCGTAGATAGAAGCCTTGCCGAATCTCAGAGAACGGCAGAGGAAGACTAAATAAGATTATTTATGAAGACAAACCAAGCGGCTGTGACAGACATCATGCGCCGGCTGGCAATTGTAAGCCTGGTGTAGAGGATGTCTCATGAGGTGAATGTGGTGGGCAAAATCTTAGCCAAGGAGCAGATGGTGGCTGGCCCTGAAGTTAGACTGCAAGACCTGCCACCTACACCGCTGAAGATGGAAGAGACGCTGGCCGATGTCCAGGATCCGTTGGTAGAAGTAGATTTAGGAACGGTCGAGGACCACAGGCCTATTTATGTTAGTGGTCTACTCCCACCCGAGTTAAGGGAGAATATTGTAAGTTTATTGAACGAATTTAGAGATTGTTTTGCTTGGGATTATTCTGAGATGTCTGGTCTAGACCCTAAGTTAGTTGAACATCGGTTGCCCATTAAAGATAACTATAGACCGGTAAAACAACTTCCCAGACGAATGGCACCGGATGTCGTCCTGAAGATCAAGGACGAAATCGAACGGTTGCTCAAGGCAAGTTTCATCAGGACCGCCAGGTATGTGGAATGGGAATCGAACATAGTGTCAGTCATAAAGAAGAACGGAAAGATAGAGTATGCATCAATTTTAGGGACTTGAACAAGGCCACCCCCAAGGATGAGTATCCGATGCCAGTGGTTGACATACTGGTTGACGCAGCCGCAAAGAATCGCATTATGTCCTTTATGGATGGCTACGCCGGGTACAATCAGATCTTCATTGTAGAGGAAGATGTCCCAAAGATTGCCTTCCCCTACCCAGGTGCCCTGGGGACGTATGAGTGGCTAGTCATGCCATTCGGTCTAAAGAACGCAGGCGCTATCTACCAAAGAGGAATGAATACTATTTTCCATGACATGATCGCCACCTTTGTAGAGGTCTACATTGACGACGTGGTGGTCAAGTCAAGGCAGGGGCACGAACACCTTGAGCACTTCAGACGAGTGTTCTCCAGTATGAGGACTCATGGCTTGAAGATGAATCTATTGAAGTGTGCCTTTGGAGTGGCAGCTGACAATTTCCTCAGATTCCTGGTTCATCAGAAAGGAATTGAGGTTGACAAAAACAAGGCCAAGGCCATCCAGGATGCGAGGCCACCCTCAAACAAAAAGGAGTTGCAGAAGTTTTTGGGGCAAGTGAACTTCCTCAGGCACTTCATTTCTAACTCCCCGGATCGGACAAAGATTTTCTCCTCGCTGCTTAAGTTGATAGCCGACGAAGAGTTTAGATGGGATGGTGCTCACTTGGAGGCGTTTGACTAGATAAAGGCTTACCTAACAAGGCCTCTAGTTCTAATGCCTCCAAGAAAAGGAGTACCTCTAAAATTGTATGTGTCTACAACAGAAGACAATAGGGAGTCTGCTCGCACAGGATAATGAGGTCGGGAAAGAACAGGTTGTGTTCTACCTAAGCCGGGCCTTGACGGAAGTAGAATGGAAGTATCTAGCTGTTGAGAAGCTATGCCTGGCGTTGTTCTTCTCCTGCAGCAAGCTTAGGTACTATCTCTTGCCAGTTACTGTAAATGTGGTTTGTCAGACCGACGTCATCAAGTACATGCTCACGCGCCCAATTTCTAGGGGAAGGGTTGGAAAGTAGACTCTCGCTCTTACTGAGTTTGCCCTCCAATATGTACCCCAGAAAGTAGTCAAGGGATAGGAGTTAGTAGACTTTCTCACGGATCATCCTCCTATGGAGGCTGCCAGGGATATGATGGAGGTACCCTTCGTCGGCCTGATGCCATGAAAGCTGTTCTTCGATGGGTCCAAGATAGAACAGGCCGCTGGGGTAGGGGTTGTCCTACGGTCACTAGAGGGGACAGAGACCCAAGTGGCCTTTCGACTTGATTTCCCGTGCTCAAACAACCAGGTTGAGTACGAGGCTCTCATACTGGGGATGGGCTTGCTTCTCGGCCTTAAGGCTGACACCGTGGAGATCAACGAAGACTCGCAGCTGGTGATCAAGCAGCTGGCCAGGGAGTATCGGTGTTAGAGCGAACACTTGGTGGAATATCTTACGCAGGCTAAGAAGCTAATTGAGGGGTTTCAGGACATGGTGGTTCGCCACATCCCATGGTTAAGGAATCAGGTCGCAAACAGGTTGGCCCAGGCGGCGTCTGGCATCGGTCTGCAAGAAGGTAGTTTGGAAATGACCATCGTCATCAAAAGGCAAACAAGGTCTGCCATCCAGGGGGTAGCTGTTTGGAGGTCAACCAGATCAAAGATACCCAGCCTGATTGGGAAATGCCAATCATTCAGTATTTGAGCAACCCTGGGCTAGGGTTTGACAGCAGGATCAGGGACAGAGCCACGGGATACGTGTTGATTGGAGAAGACCTTTACAAGAAGGGGAAGGATGACCTGTTGCTCAAATGTGTCAGCTTGAATGAGGCAACGCTGGTCATGGCCGAAGTCCATGAAGGAATCTGCGGAGCGCACCAGGCCGGTCCTAAGATGAGATGGTTGATTCGGCGCCATGGGTATCACTGGCCAACTATGATGGCAAACTGTGTCAAATACGCCAAGGGGTGTTGGGCATGTCAGACCCATGGGCCAGTGCAACAGTTACCAGCAACGGAATTTAATCCAGTAGTCAAGCTATGGCCATTCAGGGGATGGGCTATGGACCTCATAGGGAAGATTACCCCACCAGCTACACGGGGGCATTGCTTCATTATCGTGGCCACGGATTATTTCACCAAGTGGGTTGAGGTCGTGCTAATGAAGGGAGTTAGTCACGCCGAGGTCATTCAGTTCCTCAAGAGTCATATCATTCACAGGTTTGGGCTTCCAAAGACTATTACATGCGACAATGAGAGCGTCTTTATTGGAGATGAGGTGGTTGCGTTTGCAGCTAAATTGCGGATAACATTCACTCATTCTACCCCATACTACGAGTAAGGCAATGGACAGGCTGAGGCAACTAACAAGATTCTAAAAGGGTGTTTAGCGAAGGTTGTGGGCGACAACCCATGAAGATGGGCAGACATGCTCTCTGAAGTACTATGGGCATTCAGGACGTCACAGTGGACCAACATGGCCACCACTCCCTTTGTGATGACATACAGTCACGAAGCGGTGTTACTCATTGAAGTTAGTGTAAAGTCAACGCGGGTGGCATTCTAGCAGGGACTCATGCCAACAGCCTATAGCGAGGCCATGATGGCTGAGCTCGATGACTTGGAAGAGGAGTGCTTGGCCACGCTAGATAAAATGCAAGTTCAAAAGAAAAAAGTTACAGCCATTTACAACAAAAAGATTACTCTAAAGCACTTCCAGGAAGAGGACATCGTCCTGAAGGCCATACTCCCAGTTGGGACGAAGGACCCCAGGATGGGTAAGTGGTCCCCGATGTGGGAGGTACCCTTTACAGTCTGTCAGGTGCTCCATGGTGGGGCTTACAGGCTGCATGACTTGGAAGGGTGCGTTCAGATCAGGCCCATCAATGGCAAGTTCTTTAAGACTTTCCATCCCACGATTTGGGATTTGGGGTGAGTGGAGCAAGTATGGAACGTCCTGGAAGCAACGCCGCGAGTTGAAAGAGAAAGCAGGCTTTACTCCTAAGGGAATGCAAACATGGCCTGGGCAGGCCGAACACAACAAAAGCAGAAAATAAACCAAGTATCACTGTTCTTCTAGCAAAAAGGGGGGAAAGGCATGTAGGCCTACTTGAAAAGGTCCTGAGTGGTGGATTCTTGAAGTTCTTTCCACTTCTTTTCCATCACTGATAGGTGTTCGTTGGCTACGACCAAGCTGGCTTCACGGCTTGGCCTCAGTGCTTTTAGCTGCTTGACTTGGGCTTTGGCGGAGGTGGCCTCTACGGACACGGTCTGGGAGCCAAGAAGTTTTTATTTGACCTCTTGGTCTAGGGCAGCCCTCTCTAATCGTAGCGTCGTGAGTTGGGCTTCCAAGCCTTCTATTTCCTGGTCCATTTGGGCTAGCCGGTCCTGTCCTCCTTTCACCTCATCCAGAATCATCTTGAGATCGTCTCACAATTTTTGTAAGTTCTCGTCCATGGCATCGCTCTCCTTGAGAAGGGCTTCATAGTTTTTAGCATTCTGGAGGGCAAGGGGGGCCGAGGTGACCACAGCAAACATGAAAGCGACGGCCCCATCTAACCACTCTTTGACCAGGATGGGAAGGTCTGGCAATGACAACAATGTACGAAGCGCTTCGACAATAGACATCAGGTTACCAGCACCCACGGGCTCATGGAAGGGTGATTGCAGGAAAGAGTGCAGGAGTACTTTTGCCTCGATCACCTGGGCAGGGACGGATCCGGGACTTGGGGCGTCGCTGGCCTCTTTTTCACCATCAAAAGAGCTTAGGCCAGCTAGGAGTGCTTCTAGACTCACAACCTGAAAGGAGGGATGCGTCAACGCTAGCAAAACAAGGAAGCTAGTGTCGGGACTAGGGCACACGTACTGTGGGGGTTACTACAGGAACGACATGGCTCGGTGACGAAGGAGGAGCCGGTTTGTGAACTGGGGTTTTGGACCCACTAGGCTCGGCCATGTAGTAGGTACCAGGTGCATCAGTGCCGATTTCTTCTTCTTCGGTGCCACTTTCAGAGGCAATTCGGAGGAGGATTCAGAGGCCGAGGAACTAGTGAGAACAAATTGGGGGGACTTCATGGTGATGGTCTATTTCAGGCGGGCACTGGACCGGGTACGATCTTTCACTAAGCGGGAGGTGACCGAAGGAGATGATGTTGTGGAGGCATGAGGCCTGGTGCTTACGATCTGGCCTCCTTGGTACACACTTGGAAGAGAGGCCTGGCGTTGGGCGGCCTTTGATGGGCTAAGGCTTTTCAGCTTTTTACTCACTGGAGGGGGTTCATCTTCAGAGTCCTCATCGTCCTCTGGTGTGGACCCATGGTCTCTTCGGGCTAACTAGACCGAGGACCTGGGCCGTGCTAAGGACTTGGTTGCGGTCTCAAGAGGGTTGGTCTGCAAATGACAGGCAAGTAGCAGGGTAAGAAAGGGCAAAGATAATGCTTACCAGCGGCTTGCTTGGAAACTGACGCTTTCTTTCGGTTTGGGGTAGCTGTTTGATGACTGGTAGTACCTGAGGATGAGGGAAGGCACTTGCTGCTCTTGTGACATGACCGAAGTGGGAGAAGAGAATTAAAGTATGTGTCCCACCAGGCCATGAAGTCGTCGGTTGCTGTAGGCTCCCTAACAAAGAACTGCAGCTCAAACTGTGAAAGTTCTAAGGCATTCATGGCTAAGGCATGGAGTATGTCGTCCACATTCGAATAGACCATCCTATCTAGCTTGCACTACGTAATGGAGTAGTAGTTTGGACAGGGAATTGCCTGGTGGAGGCCAAATTGGCTCGCACAGAAATGGGGGTTGTACATTTCGAAGCCGCAGGTGTTGTTACCTGACGGCTCTAAAGTAACTCCGATGTGAAGATCCCGGCAGACTAGGAACTTACCCCACAAGGCTAGGTCGGATGTAGGACAAGCAATGGCTAGCAATAGCCACTCAGGGATGACCTCTTGTGTCTAGAAAGGGAGGAAGAAGATACCACTTGGGTCAGGCTCAAAGGAAGAAAAGAAATCGTAATACCCTCGCAAGGTCTTCAGGTCATGATGGGGAGATGATGCAAACAGGTAACCGGACACAGAACGGACCGGGAGTGGTAAGGGCATAGCATACAGTTCAGTAAAGTAAGTGCGAAGGCAAATCTGGAGGAGCCAGAATGGGCCACCACCGTAATCAAAGTCGGACTCAGTAATGTCATTGCAGCCCCAAAAGAGGCGGCTAGAGTAAAAGAAGCCAGATCGACCACACGGCCTTGCCCTAGGGCATTGGCCAAATGAAGGCAGGTCTTTGAAATCTTGTTGGACCACACGTAGGTGACGTAACAGCATATCCAAAACAGAAAGAAGGCCATAAGCTCCCAGGGAGAAATGGAGCCACGGGTTTCCCGGTAGGCCCGTAAATAGAAACTATAGCTTGCAGACTTGGTAAATTCAAGACCGTGGTGTATCTCAACCTCGTGGTCATCAGTTAGGCCAAGGGATGAGCCATTGTACTCTTCTCCTTCTGCCTTCAGGCCGGTAAGGGCTCCGACATCCAGGAGGGTTGGGGCTGCCATCCCAAAATAGAAATTAAAGGTGTTTGTGGACCATAACCAGAACTGGAGTGCAGCCTGGAGTAGGGGCAGTCGAGAGGGACAGAGGTGGTTGAGAGTTGGACGGCGTGAAGGATGCCAAGTTTGATCAACAGTTCAGAGCGGTCACAGACCACTCTGTCAACCCAAGTTTTCCAATCCAGGAGGTACTGGGGCCATAAACACCCAAAGGCCCTATCCTTGAGTTGCAGGGGGGCCGGGGTTTGGGAGAGAAGCTGTTCCCATTCATATTTCGGGAAGTTGGACAAGCCGTGGGACTGGGAAGCAAATGCAGGGCCTAGTCTAAAAATAGAGGGCTCAGAGCAAGGGATCTATACCTCGGTCAGGACTGAGGAAGGCAAGAGTGAGCGCTTCCTCACCAAGAGGTCTTCCGCTTCTTCTACCACTACTGGTTCTATTTTCTGGGTCATGGCCTCAGGGAGGGAGCTGGGAGAAGACGAGAAGGAGAGAATGAAGAGTGAGAGGGCAAAGGGCTTTTCCATTAAAAGACCCTCAATAAGGGGCAAGTGCTTAAATGATGGGCTCGAACTTGTGCCGTCATTATGGCGACAAGGTTTAAAATTTAAAACCCTAATGGCCTGAAAAGATGAAGCGACGAAGGGGTTTTTGCGCGAAGGATCAGCCAAAGGTAGCTGTCGTTTCTGCCTTTCCAACACAACCCCCATTGAGCTTGGGCCACGTGGCACCGCTCAGGGAGGTTGTGAAGGGCATTGTTTGCGGCCCAAACCACCTGGTTCTGGTCATGCTGGGCCAGGGAATAGCCAGGGCTAAGCGCTCGTTATTGGGCCGAGAGCGAGGGAGGATGCTGGAACGTGGTTGCACCCTATCAGTTAGGGGCTGGCCCACGTGTCAGAGGCACAGGCAGTGCTGAACGCAAAACTGTATCTCACGAGGAACGTGAATGAGTACGATGATGGTGGGCCCCGCCACTGCCTTGGCAATTGGAGGCAGAACAGGCTGGTGGTGTACATGGCAGCGCCTGGTTGGAAGTAAGGAATCGTGGACCAAGAAGAATGGCCCTAGTGGAAGTAGTTACACAGACTAATAATCGCTAGTGCTTATCTTATATAGGGAGGACGACGAATTTGAGAGGGACACACAAACACACCTGATAACCAGCACTTATTTTATTCTTTTGCATTTTATCTTTACTTGTTTCATTTTCTTTGTATTCTTTATTGTTGTTCCTGTCATTTTTTGAGGATGAAGGATGTACAGTCACATACTGAGGGTAACAGGGGTGTACGCACAGAGCTCATGTTTGTATCTGGTATGATTGATTAATACATTCAGTGTTTCAGTTCATTGTTGTTTGTGTCTCAAATTGTTCTCTTTTATCATAGAGCAGTAGCATTTCAGGCTGTAGTCCATAGTAGTTGGCTTAACCCAAAAGACCTTGGAGCTACTCAGGCAGGAGGGAAACCTACTAGCCTGGTAAGGAGTCAGATTGGGTTGTTCTCGGCCTCGTTTGAACCTACACAAAGGTTTTGGCACTCCCACACTATTCGCACCACGTGCGTATCCCCGCGTGTGAGTGTTTGGGATTTCTATCACCAACACCAGGGGAGCCAAAGAGTGATCCAAAGGAGGAAGATCAGATGGAGCAGGGAGTTGGGCTAGAGGAGCAGGGCGACTTAGAGGGGATTGAAGCACAGTTCGCTAACTTGCCCCCATATGAGGGGACCAGTGCCACCAATTCATAGGTGCCAGAGTCCTACGGGTGCTCTGACATGATGTCGCAGTTTCAGGGCCTCCGCACCCAGCTCATTGGCATGTCTACTAGGATGGATCAGGGTAGAGTGGGTTCCATAGAGCGACGCCTGGACTTCTGGGATACTTACTACCACGTCGACTCATGACAGACTCAGCCTCCACTGAGCAACTTACCTCCACCAGAGTAGCATTCCATCTCAAGCTTCTTTATGTTCAGCCTGACTTGATCTGATGTAGTTCTGACTTTTGTCTCTTTTTTTTTTTTATTATCATGGTTTATGTACTACTTTTTTTTTTTGTCCTAGTAGTTGTAATTTGGAAGTAGTACTTCCAATCAAACTTTATGTAGTGGCTCGGCCACAGTTATCTTTCATTAATGTAAATATGCATTTTATCTTTTAATTACATCTACCTCCCCTATAGCTTTTAGTTTATTGCATGTTTTATCATTGGTAATTTATTATTCCTATTCTGCCAACTGTGAATATACAAAGAGCTTCACACTCTGATACCACTCTGTCACACCCCAAACCACCCCCTGGGAGGATTAGGTAGGTGTCCCAGATTGCGTAACGGCAACCCGTCAAATCCCACGGATCTAGAAGCAATTAATACACTCACAGACACACATCCATAACATTACCATAAGTAAAATTAGAGTGCTACAGATAATCTACATTTATAAAGGAAGAAAGAAGAAAGTGTAGCGATACGGGAAATGATTGTGATATGTACATAAGTAAGATTGTTCATTTCCCCCATACAACCCATAGACAGAACAGTAAGATCTAACTTATACATAAGCAGAAATAAAAGTAAACACGTATAGGGCGAGATAACTCAACCCCAAAAAGAAGAAACTAAGAACTAGAAGCAAAAATGGTGATAAACTCCTGACACAGTCAAAAAGGAGTCCCCAAGACAAAAGCGTCAAGAGCACCCTTCACAGGTCATCTTCAGTAACCACTTAGAACGCTTGCATCAATGGTACGACCTCCATCGGGTCCGTACCAATATCATCATAACCACCATGGCTCTCCTCTGCGTAATGAGCCTCCACACCAGAGTAGCATCCACCTGTACAATCATCTAATAGAAGAAAAAACAAATATAACAGAGTGTGAGCCTCATTGAGCCCGTGAGTAAAACATATCATCATGCATGCACATGCAACCACATTCCACATGATCCTATATGATATGCAGGTCCAGTTATTTATTAGCCACCTATCAATACAACTAAGGCATGTTAGTGTTACTACAATCCCTAATACATGTATCCCTGGTGCGGGCTTTTACCTCTTCCCGTGATACACCCATTGAGTTGTCGAAGAGCACCAGTCGGCTCCAGCATACATACCCTTGGTCAGCCCGACCAGCCCTCTATGATTAATCCTTTGAGGACCAATCATATTGCTCGAGGATTTACATTGTTTGGCTTATAGCCATAATTCACCTTTTCGGTGCTTCCCAAGCATATTGCTTGAGGCATCCTGGCATATTGCCCAAGGCATCCTAGCAATATTGCCAAGGCTTCTCGGCGCATTCCCCCGAGGTTTTATGGTAGTCCTCATAGGCATCCAACACCTTAACCCCTGTTGGCAAAGGTGTGTAGCACGGGTGATGAAACTCTAACCCCATGTCTATATGGCATCGTATGAGTTGGGCGGTGTCAACCGTATCCCATTCTTTTGGCTATCACAAGCCTCATTTCCAAGTCGGCTACGGCATCTAGTCTAGCATTCATAATCAGCATGAAATATTCAAGCAGAGTTGATCAACAGTCACACAGTATGTAATAGTTATGAGATTTGAATTTGATTATGTAACATAGTATCATTATTATAGGAATTTAAATTTCAACATATCATTATGTTACATGTACATACACGATAACATTTCACTCACCTTGGTATGATCCTACTGGTTTAGTTGTTTGTTCAGTTTTGACCAATACCTAGCAGTATACCTCGAGTGCGGGATCGAACCCTAAAGTATTAGATCAGACATGTTATTCAATATTTAAAATTGATCTTAGATGTCCTAGTGTTGATCTAGACTCACTGGTCTGACTCGGTGCTCAGTCTGAGATCACTTAGAATTCTCTGGGCCTTGCACTGGGCTTTAGGCCTATGTCCGGGTGCATCATCCAGAGAATGTGGTATAGGGGCAGAATGGTAATCTACCACTATAGTACATGATTCTAGGTCACAACAGTCTTACAACACTATCCCTAAGTTAGCAGTGCTGCAGGACCAACACAGGTAGGGTTTCCAAGCCCTGCGGGGCCCACTTGGGTACCCAAGGTATTCATAACTATGGACAGATGTGAGGAGGGGTATTTTGGGCATTCACCGCCTCTCTACACTGTTTACAGTCCAAATGTGGAGGTCCCAAACTCAGTTCTGCAATATCAGCCATTATACTTCTCTGGGTAATGTCTCTGGGTGATGTGTGCATCGCCCGGTGCTATCACCCAGAGCCTGTATAGAACGTGAACAGGCTCCAATTCCAACGTTTTGCACCACAGGTAGTGTGTTGATCAATTCCACATGCATGTTAGGTCATTGTGGACCTCATGTAGTGTGGCTTGCAGTGGTCCCCTCGGATCTTGACCTAGGCCCACCACTTGGCTGCCAGGAGCTGCCCAAACAGCCCAATAAATAGTAACTCAGCAGAGTTCCAACTGCAGGCCATGGATTTGGCTACATGCAAGGGCAGATTTACATATATAATCATGGTAGTAGGCTGTCCCTACCATGATCCAGGCAAGGGGTAGCCTGTATGCACAAATCCAAGCCCAAACTGCCAGATCTAGGTGCAATAAGGTGGTACAGCCTGGCACAGGGATTTATTTCAGTCTTAGGTGAGCAACAGCACTAAAAATATATGAATATACCTCAGATCTTCCATGCAACATGTTTGCATGTTGTATCTGGGGTGATACATGGCAGCCCCTTAGTGTTTTGGGCATACCATGACCAAAAACTCATCTAAATAGTAGAGATCTAAAGAGATGAATAGTAACAGCAGTACAGCAGCATACTTAAGGTATGATTTTATACCTATAATGGTCTAGGATGGCTGCTGGACTGAGCTGATGCACAAAGGGTAAGCTTCCCTTCTTCTTCTCCTTCTCTTTCTCTCTTTTCCCTCTTCTTTTCTCTCCCACGGTTTCAGCAGTTGAAATTTGGTTCTAAAACAGAGCTGGGGTCCTCTATTTATAGGCCAACCCTCTACTAAGACCTGTTTGTTTGCTTAGGCCCATTTCAAGAATGTACTTTTAGACTGATTCTCAGTCATTCTAGGCACTCAGGTGGGGTCCACAGGGGTCCAAAGGTATGAGGTGGTTCCCTAGACTCCCTTCAACCTATGGAGAGTGCCCATGACCAGTATGGGTGGTCCCCACACATCTATAGATTAAAATACTGATTTTTCCCACTCTGGGTAATGTGTGCATCACCTAGAGAATACAGCAAGGCTGTATCACTTTGGGCTTGCACAGGGGTTTGTCCCAGGGTTGGGGCCTTACACCTACACCTAGCCCAGGGTCATTTGCCCCTACTTACAGGTGTGGGCCCCACATTTATGGGTAGGAGAGAGAATACCTAGAGTTCAAGCTGTACCTTATGCTGTGGGCTGTACAACAGCAAGGGTCTGCAATCCATCTTTTGACATGTATGTAGGAGGACATCCTTAAGGGTTCTCCATTAAATTCAATCACTGAAGTGATACTCCACAATGTGTTTGGATGCCTTATCATGGGTTTTTATCCTTTATTCAAATCCCCAACCAGTCAGGGGCGGGTTTGACACCTTCTCTCTCATGATTTCAGCAGGAAACTAGGGCTCTAAAATGAGCTAAGGGTCCTCTATTTATAGGCTAGCCCTCTACTAAGGCCTGTTTGGCTGCTTAGGCCACTTTTCAAAATGTGTTCTTAGATTGATTCTCAATCATTCTGGGCACTCTGGTGGGTCCACAGGGGTCCAAGGGTATGAGGTGGTTCCCTAGACTCCCTTCAACCCATGGAGAGTGCCCATGGTCAGTATGGGTGGTCCCCACACATCTGCAGATTAAAATACTGATTTTTCCCACTCTGGGTGATGTCTCTTGGTGATGTGTACATCGCCCAGTGCATCACCCAGAGAATACTGCAAAGCTGTAACTTAATGGGGCCTGCACAAGGGTTTGGTCCAGGGTGTGGGCCTTACACCTACACCTCACCCAGGGTAATTTGCACCCTTTTTTAGGTGTGGACCCCACATTTATGGGTAGGAGAGAGAATACTTGGAGTTCAAGCTGTACAATATGTTGTGGGCTGTACAACAGCAAGGGTCTGCAATCCATCTTTTGACAGGTATGTTGGAGGACATCCTCGGGGGTTTTCCATTAAATTCAATCACTGGAGTGATACTCCACTATGTGTTTGGATGCCATGTCATGGGTTCTTGTCCTTCATTCAAATTCCTAGCCAATCAGGGGCGGGTTTGACATTGGTGGCCTGACTGGCGAGATGGATTATGGCCTTGAGGGTCCTCGCTAACAAGAACAGAGGAGCTAACATTAACAGGGCCTTTTGACTTGTTTCCCTTTTTTTTTTCGGATGAGGGGGGTGAATTGAAGTGGAAAGATCTAAAGGAAGGCCATCAACCACATGCGGGGTGGAAGTCAAAGGGGCTGCTTCATTTCTGGACGCAGAAGGATGGAACTGCTCACTGATGGGCATTTCTCCCATGCATGACAATGTTATCAATCCTTACTTTGGCACCCTACTCATCTTAGCCTTCATCTATCAACATCGATCCCGACTTCAACACTTTTGATATCTTGTACTCAAACGATTTTGTTTAATAGGGTAAGGTGGGCTTCTTTGATGATTGTGATATGGAGATTCCATGGAGCCTTCGGCTCATTATCTAGGCGATTTTATGGGGCCAAAAGTAGCAGCATTCATTCCACCTCAATAATTGGGCTCCTCCTCGTGTATCGGGTATTCTGTGGGCCTCCCTTCTCATTCTAGGAATGGAGGTATGGCTCTAGTGATTGACCTTGGAGCCGTAAGGGCTGTTGGAGATGGTGTCCTCGGTTGTGTAGCTGAAGAATACCTTGATTCATAAGAGATGCTATTTTGTTGCATAGCCTAAAGCCTGTTCTCCTAAAAGACTTGGTGGTCTTGGCTTGAGGAATGTCTATACTTAGAACAGAGTTTTTTTAGTGAAGCTTGCTTGGAGGTGATAAGAGTTTATGGTCATGCATTCTAAAGGCTAAGTACTATCCCTTTTATTGAGAATGTGTTTTCTCAAACCAAATATGGTTCTTGGGTGTGGAAAAGTATGGTGACAATACTACCATCCTATGGAAGATGGTATGTATAAAAATTGGTGATGGGAAAATAACAAATCTTTTTGGCTGACCCTCGAATCTGTAAGTCCATCTTCGATTCCCCAGCAAAGTTTTAAGTATCTTAACGTATCCGTCAATATTGATACGTATCTTAATTTTAGGGTATCGATACGATACATCACCGATATGATACTTACAAAGTATCAATGGTCTCTTATTAGACGTGTGGATGCGATGTTGAGGGTCGTGACCTTCGAATCGATACTTATTTCAACATATGTTCATTTTTTGTTTAAAGCAGACAAGGTAGGTTGTTTGGGGCTATTGGGGGCATTTCTATACTTTTTTGTGTTTGGGATTTTCTAAAAAGTGTCCTTATCGCTTATTAGACGTGTGGATGCGATGTTGAGGGTGGTGACCTTTGAATCGATACCTATTTCGACATATGTTCATTTTTTATTTAAACCAGTCCGGGTTGGTCATTTGGGGTTATTTGGGGGCATTTCTGTACTTTTTTGGGTTTGCTATTTTTTAAAAAGTGTCCTTATCCCTTATTAGATGTGAGGATGTGATGTTGAGGGCCGTGACCTTCGAATCGATACCTATTTCGATATATGTTTGTTTTCGGTTTAAACCAGATCGGGTGGGTCGTTTGGGGTTATTTGGGGGCATTTTTGTACTTTTTTGGGTTTGGTATCTTATCTCTTATTAGTTGTGCGGATGCGATGTTGAGGGTCGGGACCTTCATTTCTGTACTTTTTTGGGTTTTGTATTTTCTAAAAAGTGTCCTTATCTCTTATTAGACGTGTGGATGCGATGTTGAGGGTCGCGACCTTCGAATCGATACCTATTTCAGCATATGTTCATTTTCGGTTTAAACCAGACCGGGTGGGTCGTTTGGGATTATTTGGGGGCATTTTTGTACTTCTTTGGGCTTGTGATTTTCTAGGAAGTGTCCTTATCTCTTATTAGACGTGTGGATGTGATGTTGAGGGTCGTGACCGTCGAATTGATACCCATTTCAACATATGTTTATTTTTTATTTAAACCAAACCGGGTGAGTCGTTTTGGGTTATTTGGGGGCATTTCTGTACTTTTTGGGGTTTTGAATTTTCTAAAAAGTGTCCTTATCTCCTATTAGACGTATGAATGCGATGTTGAGGGTCGTCACCTTTGAATCGATACCTATTTCGGCATATGTTCATTTTCGGTTTAAATCAGATCGGGTGGATCGTTTGGGGTTATTTGGGGGCATTTCAGTACTTTTTGGGTTTGGGATTCTCTAAAATGTGTCCTTATCTCTTATTAGATGTGTGGATGCGATGTTGAGGGTCGTGACCTTCGAATCGATACCTATTCCGGCATATGTTCTTTTTCGATTTTAACCAGATCGGGTGGGTCGTTTGGGGTTATTTGGGGGAATTTCTATACTTTTTTGGGTTTTGTATTTTCTAAAAAGTATCTTTATCTCTTATTAGACATGTGGATGGGATTTTGAGGGTCGTGACCTTCGAATCGATACCTTTTTTGGCATATGTTCATTTTCGGTTTAAATCAGACCGGGTGGGTAGTTTGGGGTTATTTGGGAGCATTTCTGTACTTCTTTGGGCTTTGGATTTTCTAAAAAGTGTCCTTATCTCTTATTAGATGTGTGGATGCGATGTTGAGGGTCGTGACCGTCGAATCGATACTTATTTCGACATATATTCATTTTTGGTTTAAGCTAGACCGGGAGGATCATTTTGGGTTATTTGGGGGCATTTCTATACCTTTTTGGGTTTGGGATTTTCTAAAAAGTGTCCTTATCTCTTATTAGACGTGTGGATGCGATGTTATGGGTCGTGACCTGCGAATTGATACCTATTTTGACATATGTTCATTTTTAGTTTAAACCAGACCGGGTGGATCGTTTGGGGTTATTTGTAGGCATTTCTATACTTTTTAGGGTTTGGGATTTTCTAAAAAGTGTCCTTTTCTTTAATTATACGTGTGGATGCGATGTGAAGGGTCATGACCTTCGAATCGATGCCAATTTTGACATATGTTCACTTTCAATTTAAACCAGACCGGGTGGGTCATTTGGGGGTTATTTGGGGGCATTTCTATACTTTTTTGGGTTTGGGATTTTCTAAAAAGTGTCCTTATCTCTTATAAGACGTGTGGATGCGATGTTGAGGGTCGTGAGCTTTGAATTGATATGTATTTCAACATAGGTTCATTTTTGGTTTAAAGCAGACCGGGTGGGTCATTTGGGGTTATTTGGGGGCATTCCTGTACTTTTTTGGGTTTGCAATTTTCTAAAAAGTGTCATTATCTCTTATTAGACGTGTGGATGCGATGGTGAGGGTCGTGACCTTCGAATCGACACCTATTTTGACATATGTTCATTTTCAATTTAAACCAGACTGGGTAGATCGTTTTGGGTTATTTGGGGGCATTTCTGTACTTTTTTGGGTTTGAGATTTTCTAATACGTGTCCTTATCTCTTATTAGACATGTGCATGCGATGTTGAGGGTCGTAACCTTCGAATCGATACCTATTTCGACATATGTTCATTTTTGGTTTAAACCAGACTGGGTGGGTCGTTTGGGGTTATTTGGGGGCATTTCTGTAATTTTTTGGGTTTGCTATTTTCCAAAAAGTGTCCTTATCTCTTGTTAGACATGTGGATGAGATGTTGAGGGTCGTAACCTTCGAATCGATACCTATTTCGACATATGTTCATTTTCGGCTTAAACCAGACCAGGTGGGTCGTTTGGGGATATTTGGGGGCATTTCAGTACTTTTTTGGGTTTTTGATTCTCTAAAATGTGTCCTTATCTATTATTAGATGTGTGGATGCGATGTTGAGGGTCGTGACCTTCGAATCAATATCTATTTCGACATATGTTCATTTTTTGTTTAAACCAGATCGGGTGGGTCGTTTGGGGTTATTTGGGGGCATTTCTGTACTTTTTAGGGTTTGGTATTTTCTAAAAAGTTTCCTTATCTCTATTTACGGCCCAAATTAATTGGTTTCGATGCGAGTGGGCTAGGCATGGAATAGGAGGCACAGCAGCGCTACCACGATCTAGCAGTTGCGGGGGCTGAGCCACATGTCAGGAGGATAGAAGTCATCGAGCACAGGTCTGCATTCCGTGAGGAATGAGGGCGATGGAGCTGGAGGTGGGACCCACTATTTCTACAGCAGTTGGGGCATGGTGATCCACATGGCAGTTCTCGATTGGAGCCTGAGAGATATGGGCTGAAGAGAAGGGCCTAGGGGGGAACGATTGGCAGGCTGGTAACCGTCGGTGCCCGTCCTTTATAAGGATGGAGGCAGATCTAAAAAACACACACAAGAACCAGACACACATCTTGCACTTCTTTATTTCTTTCTTTCTTCATTTGCCATTTACGTTTTTCTTTATTAGCTTAGCATTTCGAGATTGAGGGAATGTACAGCTACATGCTGAAGGCTGCAAGGCTGTGCGCGCAAATCCCATGCTTGTATCGGGTATGATTGGCTAATGTGATTCCTGTTTCAGGCTTGTTATTCTTCTTTGTAGTGTAGTTGTTTATTTCATTCATAAGGCTGTAGTATTTCGTGCCTAAGTGTGGTTGGCTTAACCCAAAAGACTTTAGAGCTACTCAGTCAGGAGGGAGGCCTACTAGCCTGGTAAGGAGTCAGATTGGGCTGTGTTTAGCCTCGTTTGGGCCTGCACAAAGGTCCTGGCACGCCTATGCTTTTTGCACCATGTGCGGAGTCCCATGTGTGAGTGTTTGGGATGTTTTTCACCAACACATTTGGCACGCCCGATGGGACCCTCATAAGCCAACCATTGATATGGTCAGACAAAAAAGAGGCCCTGGACGACCTTGTACTCATAAAGAAATAGTGATCGACGAAGGGATGGAAAACCCCACAGTGGCCGAGTTTGTCGATCAGGCAGAAGATGACCTATGCGGGTCACATGGCAGTAATGCCAGCTATGACTCTGCATAGCAGCAGGCCGTTGTGGTCCGCGATGTGGTTGACCCTTTGGCCAACAACATACAACAATTAGTGAATGTTTTCAGACCAATCTTTGATGACCTACGGCACATGATGGCCGCGGTAGATAAGTCTATGGCTAGTCAGCAGAGCCAGCGTGATGACTTCTGCGAGACCTTGATTGTCCTTCGGCAACAAGTAGCCCCAGGGGCAAGGCCACATGCCGTGGCAGTACAGCCTGACCCTACATTCTTGATGGCCGAAGAGAGAGGGCTTGAGACGGGCCAAGGCGTCCAGCCGGCTTAGACCGCGTACGGCGGAAGCTCGAGCCAAAACCCCATTATGGGAGACCGGCCTCAAATTGGTTTGCCAGTAATGACTTCTACCAATCCTTGGTATCTGGCGGTCCCGCCTGGCGCCGCCAATCCTGCTGGGAACCCCCAGGCAAGTAGCACTGCTAACATGCCAGTCGCCCCCACCCTAGCAGGTGTGCAGTGGCCACCCATTAGGGGTGGTACCCAGGGCTGCAACATCAGGCTAGGTCCAGGGTCCCACAATGTCATGGCCTCAGGGGAAAACGAGGTCCCCATAGGGGGGTATCCACATCCAGGATGTGGAGGCGTAGTTCCTGGGGTGGCAGGACCACGACCTACAAGCTTGAGTCTCAGAGAGGGCTTTCCTAGGTTTGACCAGAGACCAGAGTATCCTGTGAATCCTTACCCCGGGCAGGCTTACCATGGAAATCTGTGGCCGCCCGATATGGCAGGACCCCCCGGTGCCCAAGGGCTACCCGTGACAATTGACCGAGGGGAGTTGACTAGAATCATTCAAGAAAGTATCAACCCCTTTTACAGGACAACGCCACGTCCCATTTACCAGAAGCCGTACCCGGAGTGCTTTGACCTAGTGGACCTTGGTAGAAATCCCAAAATCCCAGAATTTACCAAGTTCTCTGAGGAAGATAAGGTCTCCACCATTGAGCACACAGCCCATTTCACGGTGCAGTGTGGCAATCTGGGAGGAATGGAAGCAGCAAAGTTCCGGCTGTTCTCCAATTCCCTTACAGGGGTGGCTTTTACATGGTATTTTAACCTACCCACCAATTTGGTCCAAAGCTTGCAAGAGGTGGAAGAGTTATTTCACACCTAGTTCTATCGGACTGAACCTGAGGTCACAATAGCAGACTTGGCCGAAATGACCCAGGAGCCAAGGGAGACCCTGGAAGGGTTTGTCGCCCGTTTCAAGATGGCAAAGTACAAATGTCCTACTCCTTTGCCTGAGGCCGAATACGCAAAGATGGCTTTAGGAGGGCTCAGCTTTGAGCTCCGAAAACGGTTTGCTGGCCAATATTTCCCTGACTTGGGGCAGTTAGTGCTTCAGGCTGTGCCTTATGAGTAGTTGTTGAAAGAGGAGGGCCAGCGTCAAGCGGCCTCGATTGGAACATATTATAAAGATTCTGCTAGTCGGGCGTTCCCGTTACTAGGTACTGGTAACCAAAAGCAGGTGGACTACGTAGAATTCAAGATCGATGCAGCAGAGATCTCAGAGGGAAAGCCGTATGTGTGCAAGGCCTTGGCAAGACCTAGCAACCAAGCTAAACAGGCCGAGTCCAAGGCCGCACCTCAAAGGATCTATGACTCAAAGGTGAACTACTCCTTTGACATTTCCAAGGCCGAGCTGATCTTTGACCAGTTGCTTAAGGACAAGTAGATCAAGTTGCCTCCAAGCCACCAGACACCTCCCAGTCATGAACTGAAGGACCAAAAATATTGTAAGTGGCATAACACTCTTACCCATACCACGACTAATTGTGTGGTTTTGCCCAATACCTTGCAGAAAGCTATCATGGCTGGGCGCTTGCAGTTCCCTGCGAGGGAAAAGGGAGTCATGGTGGTGGACGAAGACCCATTCCCAGTCAACATGGTTAGTGTAGATTCTCCTAGGATGGCTAGGCCGAGAAGAGGCGTGGCGCCAACCTTGAGCATTGGACCAGAGGCCAGTCCAGCCAGGCCGAGCTCATAGACGTAGCCATCAGAATCGTACCTGAACGCGCTTGCTCTCCCCTACCACGGGCAGGCAGATCGTGACAATTAGAGCAGGCACGGTACAGGAGTGGGGGTAACGCCATGAGCGCAGCCAGAACGTCCCAAGGCACCCGTGATGGGGTGGTCCAGTAACATCTCAGTACAATCTGAGAGACCAAGAGGATCCCAGGGGCAACACAGGAGGGGAAAAGGCCACTACACTAAACCTCGCTACGAGTTTGACTCACACGGGGGACTAAGAGGTTGGTGGGAACAAGGGGAAGCTACACCTAAGCTAAATGAAGCACCAAGGCGCCACCATGACGTGTACCCCAGATGCAGCCAACCAGTCAGGAAGCCGCAAGGAGTGCCATGGCCACCAACGAGGGAGGCTATGCACAAACAGGATGAGAAGCCACCCCTGGAAGAAAAGGTTTAGGACAGGCTATCTCCAGAGCGGCAAAGAGCGCAAGCGTCTCAGCAACTGGACAGCCATTCCAGGTCGTCAGTCAAGGATTGGCTAAAGAGGATGTTAGTACGAAGGCGCCTAATGTATGATCAGTATGACACAGACCGCATAAAGACCAGCCCTGCCAGGAGCAGTCTACCTGGTATGGAGGAGCACAGGCTCAGAATGGTCTTGCCCAAAGTGGAAGGTGAAGGGTGGAGGATTGCTAGACATCCGAAGTTTCCAGCTGACGCGGGGGGGAGTCAGATGACTCAGACCCAGAGAAGGAGACAGCAAAGGAAAAGGGCAGCCCAACACCAACAGGGGCAGCCAAGCAGAAGCCACCCATGTTCGGTCCGCCAGAGGCAGGACGAGGTGGGTGTGGGTCTCCACAGCCAAGGCCAGATAGTAGGCGGGCCGGCCAAGATGAAGGAATTCGAGACAAGTCCAGTAGATCGTTCACCCTTGGAACCAGAGGTCTCAGACTACAAGACCAAAGAAAGCGACCCAGACATGTTGGGAGATGTGGTCACTGGGGGTAGCCCAGGAAATAGTAGTGGAGGCCTGGACAACCCCATACACTCCCCAGATGTGGATTTTGGTTAGCTGGTCGAAATGATGTTTGGGACAGTCCCTACTCAGGTACAGGTCTCAATGGTCTATGTCTTGCCCAGGATGTTTCAGTATCAGCCTGGGCAGCTGACCGAGCTCGAAGGTGATGTAGACAAAGGGGAATCGCCTCCTGGGGTTTTGGGCATAGAACTGGTGCTAGGGGACAAGGAAATGGCTGGTGGACAGACAGACCGACGAGACACAGGGGACAGTATTAAAACGGTCATCACAAGACAGACCAAATATTTGTTCGACGCTCAGTCGCCACAAGGGCAGATGGCTGACATTGATGAGCACATTTATGTGTGAAATCTTAGGGCATAAAGCATATATTTTACCACATTGGACAGAGTTACTCGGTGCTTTCTTGTGCTTTTCAGGGTTTAGGTGAATTCTTGTGAAATGTCGGAGATGATGCTAAGGAAATGTTTTTAAGCTGTTTAGAGGTGTTAATGGCTTGGATGCGTAGCCCATCGAGTCAGCTTCGCAACGGTTCAAACGGCACTTGATTCCGAGTTGAAACGAAGAAGTTACGGTTGTTTCCGTAACGAAGCGCGAAAATGGTCTGTAGGGGTTTATTTATAATTATTGACAGTCGGCCGGGGACAAAGTAAAGCGGAAGTTCGGATTCCAGGGGCCTTAACGCAATAACCAGAAGTTATATTTCCTGCACCCGAAAGATTTCATTTGGAGGGCTCTGGACAGTCCAACTTCAACTTGAGATATCTTGGGCTCCCGAACTCCAAATTGGACGAAATTTGGGTCTATTTTGGGTGATTTTTCACAAGAAACATAATGGTGAGGCCTATATGAGCACCCCATGCTCCACGTTTTCTGAAGGACAGAATGGTTATTTTATTTATTCTTGAAGGAATCCTAGTCATCACCCTTACTCTCTCTCTCCTCCAACTTCTCAAGGGCACTTCTGGAATTCTACTTGGGATAGATTTATATTTTCTCATCTATGGAAGGTTGAAAAATCAAAGCATCTTTGATTTTATTGCTTGGAGAAGATATCTACAAAGAAAAGGAAGCACTTGTTAGAATTGGAAGTTTACTTTTCTAGAAATAGAAGGTCTATGTAAACAATCTTCTCTTCTTCTTCTTTCTATTTTTTTCTTTTTTTTCTTAGGATTCAAGGCATTGTAAAAGAGAAAGGAGAAGAGAACATTCTCTTTTTTTAGGGAATATTTCTCCTACACTTCCCTCTTCTCTCTTCTCCTCTCTTCCCCCTATAAATACCCCTTACCCTTTGGGTTGTAACAAGTTAGTTTTTTAGTTCAGTTTTTAGTTAGTTTCTAGTTCAATTTTAATTCAGTTTTTAGTGTAATTTTTAGTTCATTCACTTAGTAAAATTTCTTTTCTTCTTCTCCTTCTAAGTTGTGATTTTTGGCTTTTCTAAGTTCTAGTTTGCTTTTTGATTTTCATTTAATGGTTGTAATAGGTTTAGTTTATGCTTTAATTTCAATTTAAGTCTTCAATTGAGTTGTAATTTCTTAATTCTAGTTTAGGTTTTAAGCCTTCTAGTCTAAGTTCTTAAGTTGATGACAGGACTTGAAGATTTAGAAGAGGAGGCCAAGGTAAGTTTATGAAATATTCAAGCTTTTCAGTTACATTCATGCAAGCACATCTAGGTTTTACTATCTAAACTCTCAATCTCATTCTCCGTCTCCTCTATCTCTCTCTATCTTCTTCTTCTTCTCCCTCCATTTCTTTTATTTTTTTTATATGGTTGTGGTATGTGGATGCACTTTTATTCCCTTATTTCTTTTTATGTGATTATGAAGTGTGGCTGCATTTTTGTTATTCCTTCCAATTTACGTTAGTTTGATAGGTTACATGCTCATGTGTTAGGACGCCAACTTAATCTCTTAATTTTGTTAGATGCTGATGAGTTAGGATGCATTAATTTTTGTTAGTTTAATTAGTTTAATTTAACACTTTAATCTGGTTCACTTTGCATTACTTTTAAGTTAGTTAAATAGAGTGGCGTATATCTCCTCGTGTTCGACCCGTAGCTACGATTGACCCGTACGCTTGTGGTAATTTTTTAACTCAAACAGACATCCTTGGAGAGCCAACTCGAGAAATGATGCGGCACCTGAAGCCACTATACATCCAGTCTCATATGGATGGTAAACCCATGACCAGGGTATTGGTGGATAATGGAGCGGCCGTGAATATCCTCCCTTCCAGAATGGTGAGGCGCCTTGGCAAGGGAGAGACCGATCTCCTTCCTGCTGACGTCTCAGTCACCAATTTCTTGGGGGGCTCCACCAGGCCAAAGGGGGTCCTCCCAATCAACCTGAAGGTTGGGAACCATACATCGCTAATGGCTTTCTTCGTCATGGACGCGGTGGCCAATTACAATGCTCTACTGGGACGGGACTGGATACATGCCAATTCTTGTATTCCTTCATCACTCCACCAGATTCTTGTCCTATGGCAAGAAGGAGGGAAGATTGAGTTGGTAATGGCTGATAATAGGCCGTTCATGGTCGATGCCAGTCACACAGAGGCCGTCCTGTATGATGGATGCATCGGTCCTATCCGATTGACGGGGGCCGACGAGCACGGAAGGCCGACCTCATTGATCACTTCGTCCACCATTTTGGAGGAGCTGTTCCAACTGAAACGACCTTTAGAGCGAACCCTACCAAACCTCGGGGCCTAGCAGAGGAAGACTGACGAAGTCTATTTTTTATGTCAGGCCACACAATTGTAACAGATATAATGCGTCAGTCGGCCATCGCCAGCCTAGAGCAGAGGATGTCCCAAGAGGCGAACTTGGTCGGGGAAGCGTCAGCCAAGGAGCACGCACTAAGCATGCCAAAGGTGAGGCTGTAGGATTTGCCTCCTGCGCCACCAAAGATGAAGGAGATGTTGGCCGAAGTCCAAGATCCCTTAATAGAGATAGAGTTAGGAGAGGCCGAGGACCACAGGCCTATTTATGTTAGTGGTCTACTCTCATCCGAATTCAAGGATGAAATTGTAAGTCTACTTAAGGAATTCAAAGATTGTTTTGCTTGGGATTACTCTGAGATGCCCGGTCTAAACCGAGCCTTAGTAGAACACTGGTTGCCCATCAAGGAGAACTATAGGTCGGTGAAGCAGTTGCCTAGGCAAATGTCACCGAACGTCGTCCTAAAAGTGATGGACGAGATTGAACGATTATTAAAAGCAGGATTCATTCGGACCGCCAGATAAGTGGAATGGCTGTCCAACATCGTTCCCGTCATAAAGAAGAACAGGAAGTTGAGGGTATGCATGGATTTTAGGGACTTAAACAAGGCCACGCCAAAGGATGAATACCCAATGTAGGTGGCCGATATGTTGGTGGACGCAGCCGCGAAGAACCAGATCATGTCCTTCATGGATGGTCATGCCGGGTACAATCAGATCTTCATTGCGGAAGAAGATGTTCTGAAAATAGCCTTTCGTTGCCCTGGGGTGCTTGGGACATATGAGTGGTTGGTTATGCCATTAGGTCTCAAAAACGTCGGCGTAACTTACCAGAGAGGTATGAACATGATCTTCCATGACATGATTGGCACCTTCATAAAAGTTTACATCGACGATGTGGTGGTCAAATCAAAGCTGGAGAACGAGCACCTTGACCACCTAAGTAGGGTTTTCTCAAGGATGAGGACCCATAGGCTGAAGATGAATCCATTAAAATGTGCTTTTGGAGTAGCGGCTGGAAACTTCCTCGGATTCTTGGTTCATCAAAAAGGGATCGAGGTTGACAAAAATAAGGCCAGGGCCATTCAGGAGGCCAGGCCGCCTTCGAACAAGAAGGAATTGTAGAAGTTCCTGGGGCAGGTCAATTTCCTACGACACTTCATCGTAAATTCCGTAGGACGAGCAAAGATTTTTTTCTCCACTACTAAGGCTGAAAGCGGGAGAAGACTTCAAATGGGGAAAGGCTCACCAGGAAGCTTTCGATCAGATCAAGGCTTACTTGACTCAACCCCCGGTCCTGATGCCGCCCAGGCAGGGAGGGCCTCTGAAGTTGTATATTTCTGCAGTAGAGGGATCCATTGAGAGTTTGCTAGCACAGGACAATGAAGCTGGAAAGGAGTAGGCCGTGTTCTACCTTAATCGGGTCCTCACAGAAGTTGAGCAGAAGTACCCCGCCATTGAGAAGCTTTGCTTGGCGCTGTTCTTTTCTTGCGGTAAACTTACATATTATCTCTTGCCAGCCACGGTGGACATAGTTTGCCAGACTATATCATCAATTACATGCTCACGCGCCCGATCTCAAGAGGGAGAATGGAGGGCTCTCGAGAAGCAGCGACAATTTATAAGGGGCTAGAATTTGTGCCATCATGATGGCGCCAGGGTTTGAATTTTGAAAACCCTAACGGCCCAAGGAGATGGAACGATGCAGGGATTTTTGCGTGATAGGGCAGCTCAGTCAGGCTGCCGTTTAGGTCACAAGCCTTCCTGAGCTTGAGCCACGTGGCATCGCCCAGGAGGGTTGTGAGGGTCATTGTTTGTGGCCCAAATTAATTGGTTTTGATGCGAGTGGGCCAGGCGTGGACCAGGGCCAGGCCATCATCGTTGGGCCAGAGGAGGCACAGCAGTGCAACCACGATCTAGCAGTTGGGGGGGGGGGGCTGAGCCACGTGTCAGGAGGATAGAAGTCATCCAGCGCAGGTCTACATTTCATGAGGAATGAGGGCGATGGAGCTAGAGGTGGGACCCACTATTTCTACAGCGGTTGGGGTGTGGTGATCCACATGGCAGTTCTCGGTTGGAGCGTGAGAGATATGGGCTGATGAGAAGGGCCTAGGGGGGAACGGTTGGTAGGCTGGTAACCGCCAGTGCCCGTCCTTTATAAGGATGGAGGCAGATCTAAAAAACACACACAAGAACCAGACACACATCTCGCACTTCTTTATTTCTTACTTTCTTCATTTTCCATTTATGTTTTTCTCCATTAGCTTAGCATTTCGAGATTGAGGGAATGTACAGCTGCATGCTGAAGGCTACAAGGCTGCGCGCGCAAGGCCTATACTTGTATTGGGTATGATTGGCTAATGTGATTCCTATTTCACTCTTGTTATTCTTCTTTATAGTGTAGTTGTTTATTTCATTCATAAGGCTGTAGTATTTCGTGCCTAAGTGTGGTTGGCTTAATCCAAACGACCTTAGAGCTACTCAGGCAGGAGGGAGACCTATTAGCCTGGTAAGGAGTCAGATTGGGTTGTTTTCAGCCTCGTTTGGACCTGTGCAAAGGTCCTGGCATGGCCGCGCTTTTTGCACCACGTGCGGAGTCCCACGTGTGAGTGTTTAGGAGTTTTTTCACCAACAATCTCTTATTAGACGTGTGGATGCGATGTTAAGGGTCGTGACCTTCGAATTGATTCCTATTTCAACAAATGTTCATTTTCGATTTAAACAAGATCGGGTGGGTCGTTTGGGGTTATTTTGGGGCATGTCCATACTTTTTTGGGTTTTATATTTTTCAAAAAGTGTCCTTATCTCTTATTAGACGTGTGGATGCGATTTTGAGGGTCGTGACCTTCGAATCTATACCAATTTCAGTATATGTTCATTTTCGATTTAAATCAAACTGGGTGGGTCGTTTGGGGTTATTTGGGGGCATTTTTGTACTTCTTTGGGCTTGGGATTTTCTAAAAAGTGTCCTTATCTCTTATTAGATGTGTGGATGCGATGTTGAGGGTCGTGATCATCGAATCGATACCTATTTCGATATATGTTCATTTTCGATTTAAACCAGACCGGGTGGGTCGTTTGGGGTTATTTGGGGGCATTTTTGTACTTTTTTGGGTTTGGTATTTTCTAAAAAGTGTCCTTATCTCTTATTAGATGTGCAGATGCGATGTTGAGGGTCGGGACCTTCGAATCAATACCTATGTCGACATATGTTCATTTTTAGTTTAAACCAGACCGGGTGGGTCGTTTGGGGTTATTTGGGGGCATTTTTGTACTTTTTAGGGTTTGGTATTTTCTAAAAAGTGTCCTTATCTCTTATTAGACGTGTGGATGCGATGTTGAGGGTCGTGACCTTTGAATCGATACCTTTTTTTTTATAGGTAAGTATGATTGTATTAAAAATAGAAGAAGAAAAAAATACCGAGAATGGCAGCCCTTTACCCCCTCCCCTTAGACAGGCCTAAGGGGAGAAGGAAAACTCTAGAGGCAACCCAAGGACAAGCCTAAGGTAATACAACCCAAACAATAGGGCCAGCTACTCAATGTGAAGGGGTCCTAAAGTAGGTTTTACGATTTGAGTCATCCTTGATCAACTCCACCAACCTTGGGGGGAAATCTGGGGGGAAGAAAAAAGACTCCTCATCCCCTATGTCAATGGCAACAACAAAGTCAGCCGGTTGGTTGAGCTCCCTCCAAACATGGTGAATCTCTAAACGTTGTAGCTGTCCAAAAAGGGATATGATATAGGCCTTTAAGACTTGCATGTTCCAAGGACACTTCACCGACCCATTTAAGATGTCCACTGCAAGTTTGGAATCAGATCTAATAGAAACTCGGTGGAGACCATTTCCAATGCATAAAGTAACCCTTCTAAAGATAGCAAGTAGTTCCATGCCAACGATCAAATTATCCTCTCCTTTGCCCATATAAGCTAAGATAGCAGTCCCTGTGTCATCTCGAATAACCCCACCATAAGAGGTTCTGTCAGCCGTCAAAGACCCATCACAATGAAGGGCTATCACGTGAGAGGGAGGGCTGAACCATGCGCAGGTTTTTTGTGTGATAACCTTCCAATCCACCCTAATCCCCCAATTATCCGTCAAAAACTGATTTCTAGAGTTGTGAACAACCGAAATTGGAAAGGCAGCACACTTGATAGCTACATCTAGCCTAATAGCCTCAATAATCTGATCATAAGACTTGACCTTGTTGGAAAACAGCCTTTGGTTCCTTTCCCACCAAATATAGTGCACAGTAGCACAAAAAACCAGCTTGGAAATAATGTCCATCCTATCATCAATACAGACAACATTTTTTAGCCAATCAACCGCATTTTGGAGAGTGTTAGGTCCCGCACCCCCTTGTGAACAAAGTGAACTAATTCTCCCCCAAATGCTGCTGGAAAAGGGGCAATTAAAGAAGAGGTGTTCGTGGCTTTCAGTTCCAGCCCAACAAAAAATGCAATTCTGGCCAACCTCCTTATTCCTCTTAATAAGCTGATCTTTTGTGGGGAGAGCACCCATAAGGCATCTCCAAGCAGTGCAAGAATGCCTAGGGAAATTCCCAGCAAACCAAGTATATTTATACTAGCCCACCTTTGGAGCAGCTCTTCTAACAGTGTCCCAAGCGGACTTAGTGGTGAACAAGCCATTAGGAGTTTTTTTCCTAACAATAAGGTCCTCTATGCCATACAAGAGTGGAACGTGCTGCAAATCCCCCCAAACACTAATCAAGTCAAAGGAACCATGAGAGGTCGGGCGCCAGGCACCCTATCTAATAATGTCTGAAACCATGGCCATGCAGTGAGAACCCGCATCATATTTGATACGGTCCCCAAATTTTTTTAATAAAACCCCTTAAGGATGCCATTTATCGAGCCAAAGCCTTATAGAGTGGCCAAACCCGATAGTATGTTGAGTGTGGGGTTCAACCAAGTCCCTATACTTGAGAATTTTGCGCCAGACCCAAGAACAGTTTTGGGGGATTTTCACAGTCCAAATGGAATCATTTTTTAAGTAGCGGGAATAGACCCACCAAACCCAAAGGCTGTCCTTTTTAGAAGCAATCTACCAAACCTGCTTTAAGATACCCGCAGTATTCATATCTGCAATTCTACGTATACCTAGCCCCCCTTCATTTTTAGGACTAAAAAAGTGTTTGAAATTGGAAGCTTTCTCTAATCATTTAAATCGATACCCATTTTGACATATATTCATTTTTTGTTTCAACCTGACCGGGTGGATAGTTTGGGGTTATTTAAGGGCATTTCTGTACTTTTTTGGGTTTGGTATTTTCTAAAAAGTGTCCTTATCTCTTATCAGATGTGCGAATGCGATGTTGAGGGTCGGGACCTTCGAATCGATACCTATTTCGACATTTGTTCATTTTTGGTTTAAACCAGATCGGGTGGGTCGTTTGGGTTTATTTGGGGGCATTTCTATATTTTTTGGGTTTGTGATTTTTCAAAAAGTGTCCTTATCTCTTATTAGACGTGTGGATGAGATGTTGAGGGTCATGACCTTCGAATCGATACCTATTTCGACATACGTTCATTTTTTATTTAAACCAGACCAGGTGGGTCGTTTGGGGATACTTGGGGGCATTTCAGTACTTTCTTGGGGTTGTGATTCTCTAAAATGTGTCCTTATCTCTTATTAGACGAGTGGATGCGATGTTGAGGGTCGTGACCTTCGAATCGATACCTATTTTGACATATGTTCATTTTTTATTTAAACCAGATCAGGTGGGTCATTTGGGGTTATTTAGGGGCATTTTTGTGCTTTTTAGGGTTTGGTATTTTCTAAAAAGTGTCCTTATCTCTTATTGGACGTGTAGATGCGATGTTGAGGGTCTTGATCTTCGAATCGATTCCCATTTCGACTTATGTTCATTTTTCGTTTAAACAAGCCCGGGTGGGTCGTTGTGGGTTATTTGGGGGCATTTCTGTACTTTTTTGGGTTTGGGATTTTCTAAAAGGTGTCCTTATCTCTTATTAGACGTGTGGATGCGATGTTGAGGGTCGTCAGCTTCGAATCGATACCTATTCAAACATATGTTCATTTTTGGTCTAAAGCAAATCGGGTGGGTCGTTTGGGGTTATTTGGGGGCATTTCTGTACTTTTTTGGGTTTGGGATTTTCTAAAAAGTGTCCTTATCCCTTATTAGATGTGTGGATGCGATGTTCAGGATCGTGACCTTCGAATCAAGACATATTTTGATATATGTTCATTTTTTGTTTAAACCAAACCGGGTGGGTCGTTTGGGGTTATTTGGGGGCATTTCTGTACTTTTTAGGGCTTGGGATTTGCTAAAAAGTGTCCTTATCTCTTATTAGACATGTGGATGCGCTGTTGAGGGTCATGACCTTTCAATCGATACCGATTTTGACATATGTTTGCTTTCGATTTAAACCAGACCGGGTGGGTCGTTTGGGGTTATTTGGGGGCATTTCTGTACTTTTTGGGTTTGGGATTTTCTAATAAGTGTCCTTATCTCTTATTAGACGTGTGGATGCGGTGTTGAGGGTCGTGACCTTCGAATCGATACCAATTTCGACATATGTTGAGTTTCGATTTAAACCAGACTGGGTGGTCGTTTGGGGTTATTTGGGGGCATTTCTTTACTTTTTTGGGTTTGTAATTTTCCAAAAAAGTGTCCTTTTCTGTTACTAGACGTGTGGACGAGATGTTGAGGGTCGTAACCTTCGAATCGATACCTATTTTGACATACGCTCATTTTTTATTTTAACCAGATCGGGTGGGTCGTTTGGGGTTATTTGGGGGCATTTCTATACTTTTTTGGGGTTGATGTTTACAAAAAGTGTCATTATCTCTTATTATACGTGTGGATGGGATGTTGAGGGTCGTGACCTTCGAATCGATACCTATTTCGGCATATGTTCATTTTCGATTTGAACTTGACCGGGTTAGTCGTTTGGGGTTATTTGGGGGCATTTCTATACTTTTTTGGGTTTATATTTTCCAAAAGTGTCCTTATGTCATATTAGACGTGTGGATGGGATTTGCAGGGTCGTGACCTTCGAATCTATACCTATTTTGGCATATGAGCCTTTTCGGTTTAAATCAGACTGGGTGGGTCGTTTGGGGTTATTTGGGGGCATTTCTGTACTTCTTCAGGCTTGGGAATTTCTAAAAAGTGTCCTTATCTCTTATTAGACGTGTGGATGCGATGTTGAGTGTCGTGACCATCGAATCGATACCTATTTCGACATATATTTATTTTTGGCTTAGACCAGAACGGGTGGGTCGTTTTGGGTGATTTGGGGGCATTTCTGTACTTTTTTGGGTTTGAGATTTTCTAAAAAGTGTCCTTATCTCTTATTAGACGTGTGGATGCGATGTTGGGGGTCATGACCTTCGAATCGATACCTATTTTGAAGTATGTTCACTTTCAGTTTAAACCAGACCGGGTGGGTTGTTTGGGGTTATTTAGGGGCATTTTCTATAATGTTTTGGACTTGGGTTATTCTAAAAAGTGTCCTTATCTCTTATTAGATGTGTAGATGCGATGTTGAGAGTCGTGACCTTCGAATCGATACCTATTTCGACATATGTTCGCTTTCGATTTAAACCAGACCAAGTGAGTCGTTTGGGGTTATTTGGGGGCATTTCTATACTTTTTTTGGGTTTGAGATTTTCTAAAAAATGTCTTCATCACTAATTAGACGTGTGGATGCTATGTTGAGGGTCGTGACCTTTGAACCGATTCCTATTTCGACATATGTTCATTTTCGGTTTAAACTAGACCGGGTGCGTCGTTTGGGGTTATTTAGGGGCATTTCTGTACTTTTTTGAGTTTGCCATTTTCCAAAAAGTTTTCTTGTCTCTTATAAGATGTGTGGATGCGATGTTGAGGGTCGTGACCTTCGAATCGATTCCGATTTTGACATATGTTCATTTTCGATTTGAACCAGACTGGGTGGGTCGTTTGGGGTTATTCGGGGGCATTTCTATACGTTTTTAGGTTTCCGATTTTCCAAAAAGTGTCCTTATCTCTTATTAGACGTGTAGATGAGATGTTGAGGGTCGTGACATTCGAATCGATTCCTATTTCGACATATGTTAATTTTCGGTTTAAACCAGACCGGGTGGGTCATTTGGGGTTATTTGGGGCATTTCTGTACTTTTTTGGGTTTGGGATTTTTTAAAAGGTGTCCTTATCTCTTATTAGACGTGTGGATGCGATGTTGAGGGTCGAGAGCTTCTAATCGATACCTATTCAAAAATATGTTCATTTTTGGTCTAAAGCAAATCGGGTGGGTCGTTTGGGGTTATTTAGAGGCATTTCTGTACTTTTGTGGGTTTGGGATTTTCTAAAAAGTGTGTTTATCCCTTATTAGACGTGTGGATGCGATGTTGAGAGTCGTGACCTTTGAATCGACACCTATTTCGATATATGTTAATTTTTTGTTTAAACCAGACCGGGTGGGTCGTTTGGGGTTATTCGGGGGAATTTCTGTACTTTTTAGGGCTTGGGATTCGCTAAAAAGTGTCCTTATCTCTTATTAGACATGTGGACGCACTGTTGAGGGTCGTGACCTTCGAATCGATACCTATTTTGACATATGTTCGCTTTCGATTTAAACCAGACCGGGTGGGTCGTTTGGGATTATTTGGGGGCATTTCTGTACTTTTTGGGTTTGGGATTTTCTAAAAAGTGCCCTTATCTCTTATTAGACGTGTGGATGCGGTGTTGTGGGTCGTGACCTTCGAATCGATACCAATTTCGACATATGTTCATTTTCGGTTTGAACCAGACTGGGTGGGTCGTTTGGGGTTATTTGGGGGCATTTCTTTACTTTTTTGGGT
Source organism: Telopea speciosissima (assembly GCF_018873765.1). NCBI lineage: Eukaryota > Viridiplantae > Streptophyta > Magnoliopsida > Proteales > Proteaceae > Telopea > Telopea speciosissima. The sequence goes on from NW_025317418.1 coordinate 110,259, forward strand.
TTGTAATTTTCCAAAAAGTGTCATTTTCTCTTACTATACGTGCGGACGAGATGTTGAGGGTTGTAACCTTCGAATCGATACCTATTTCGACATATGTTCATTTTCGATTTTAACCAGACCAGGTGGGTCGTTTGGGGTTAACTGGGGGCATTTCTGTACTTTTTTGGGGTTGATGTTTTGTAAAAAGTGTCATTATCTCTTATTAGACGTGTGGATGGGATGTTGAGGGTCGTGACCTTCGAATCGATACCTATTTCGGCATATGTTCATTTTCGGTTTTAACTTGATCGGGTTGGTCGTTTGGGGTTATTTGGGGGCATTTCTATACTTTTTTGGGTTTATATTTTTCAAAAAGTGTCCTTATGTCATATTAGATGTGTGGATGCGATTTTGAGGGTCGTGACCTTTGAATCTAAACCTATTTTGGCATATGAGCCTTTTCGGTTTAAATCAGACTGGGTGAGTCATTTGGGGTTATTTGGGGGCATTTTTGTACTTCTTCGGGCTTGGGAATTTCTAAAAAGTATCCTTATCTCTTATTAGACGTGTGGATGCGATGTTGAGTGTCGTGACCATCGAATCGATACCTATTTCGAAATATATTCATTTTTGGCTTAAACCAGACCGGGTGGGTCGTTTTGGGTGATTTGCGGGCATTTCCGTATTTTTTTGGGTTTGAGATTTTCTAAAAAATGTCCATATCTCATATTAGACGTGTGGATGCGATGTTGGGGGTCGTGACCTTCGAATCGATACCTATTTCGACGTATGTTCGCTTTCAGTTTAAACAAGATCGGGTGGGTTGTTTGGGGTTATTTAGGGGCATTTCTATAATTTTTTGGACTTGGGATATTCTAAAAAGTATCCTTATCACCTATTAGATGTGTGGATGCTATGTTGAGGGTTGTGACCTTTGAATCGATTCCTATTTTGACATATGTTCATTTTTTGTTTAAACCAGGCCGGGTGCGTCGTTTGGGGTTATTTAGGGGCATTTTTGTACTTTTTTGAGTTTGCGATTTTCCAAAAAGTGTCCTTGTCTCTTACAAGACATGTGGATGCGATGTTGAGAGTCGTGACCTTTGAATCAATTCTGATTTTGACATATGTTCATTTTCAATTTAAACCAGACCAGGTGGGTCGTTTGAGGTTATTCGGGGGCATTTCTATATGTTTTTAGGTTTTCGATTTTCCAAAAAGTGTCCTTATCTCTTATTAGACGTGTGGATGAGATGTTGAGGGTCGTGACATTAGAATCGATTCCTATTTCGACATTTGTTCATTTTTGGTTTAAACCATATCGGGTGGGTCGTTTGGAGTTATTTGGGGGCATTTCTATACTTTTTAGGGTTTGGTATTTTCTAAAAAGTGTGTGTATCGCTTATTAGACGTGTGGATGCAATTTTGAGGGTCGTGACCTTCGAATCGATACCTATTTTGTCATATGTTCATTTTCGATTTAAATCAGACTCGGTGGGTAGTTTAGGGTTATTTGGGGGCATTTCTGTACTTCTTTGGGCTTGGTATTTTCTAAAAAGTGTCCTAACCTCTTATTAGACGTGTGGATGCGATGTCGATCGTTGTGACAAACGAATCGATATCTATTTCGACATATGTTCATTTTCGGTTTAAACCAGATCGGGTGGGTCGTTTGGGGTTATTTGGGGGTAGTTCTGTACTTTTTTGGGTTTGTGATATTCTAAAAAGTGTCCTTATCTCTAATTAGACATGTGGATGCAATGTTGAGGGTTGTGACCTTCGAATCGATATCTATTTTGACATATGTTCATTTTCAATTTAAACCAGACCGCGTAAGTCATTTGGGGTTATTTGGGGGGTATTTCCATACTTTTTTGGGTTTGGGATTCTCAAAAATGTGTCCTTATCTCTTATTAGACATGTGGATGCGATGTTGAGGGTCGTGACCTTCGAATCGATACCTATTTTGACATATGCTCATTTTTTATTTAAACCAGACCGGGTGGGCCGTTTGGGGTTATTTGGGGGTGTTTCTGTACTTTTTACAGTATTGCATTTTTTAAAAAGTGTCCTTATCTCTTATTAGACGTGTGGATGTTATTTTAAGGGTCATGACCTTTGAATCTATACCTATTTCGGCATATGATCATTTTCGGTTTAAATCTGACAGGGTGGGTCGTTTGGGGTTATTTGGGGGCATTTCAGTACTTCTTTGGGCTTGGGATTTTTTAAAAAGTGTCCTTATCTCATATTAGATGTGTGGATGCGATGTTGAGGGTCTTGACCTTCGATCGATTCCTATTTTGGCATATGTTCATTTTCAGTTTAAACCAGATCGGGTGGGTCGTTGTGGGTTATTTGGGGGCATTTTTGTACTTTTTTTGGTTTGGGATTTTTAAAAAGTATCCTTATCTCTTATTAGACGTGTGGATGTTATGTTGAGGGTCGTGAGCTTCGAATCAATACCTATTTTGACATATGTTGATTTTTGGTTTAAAGCAGACCAGGTTGGTCATTTGGGGTATTTGGGGGCATTTCTGTACTTTTTTGGGTTTGGGATTTTTTTAAAAAGTGTCCTTATCTCTTATTATACGTGTGGATGCGATGTTGAGGGCAGTGACCTTCGAATCGATACCTATATCGACATATGTTTATTTTCGATTTAAACCAGATCGAGTGGGTCGTTTGGGGTTATTTTGGGGCATTTCTATACTTTTTAGGGCTTAGGATTTTCTAAAAAGTGTCCTTATCTCTTATTAAACATGTGGATGCGATGTTGAGGGTATGGACCTTCGAATCGATACATATTTTGACATATGTTTGCTTTCGATTTAAACCAGACCGAGTGGGTCATTTGGGGTTATTTGGGGGCATTTCTGTACTTTTTTGGGTTTGGGATTTTCTAAAAAGTGTCCTTATCTCTTATTAGACGTGTGGATGTGATGTTGAGGGTCGTGACCTTCGAATCGATACCAATTTTGACATATGTTCATTTTCGGTTTAAACCAGACCGGGTGGGTCATTTGGGGTTATTTGGGGGCATTTCTTTACTTTTTTGGGTTTTCAATTTTCCAAAAAGTGCCCTTTTCTCTTATTAGACGTGTGGATGAGATGTTGAGGGTTGTAACCTTTGAATCGATACCTATTTTGACATGTTCATTTTCGGTTTTAACTAGATCGGGTGGGTCATTTGGGGTTATTTGGGGGTATTTCTGTACTTTTTTATGGGTTTATGTTTTCTAAAAAGTGTCCTTGTCTCTTATTAGACGTGTGGATGGGATGTTGATGGTCGTGACCTTCGAATCGGTACCTATTTCGGTATATGTTCATTTTCGGTTTAAACTAGACCGGGTGGGTCGTTTGGGGTTATTTGGGGGCATTTATATACTTTTTTGAGTTTTATATTTTTCAAAAAGTATCCTTATCTCTTATTAGACGTGTGGATGCGATTTTGAGGGTCGTGACCTTCGAATCTATACCTATTTCGGCATATGATCATTTTCTGTTTAAATCGGACTAGGTGGGTCATTTGGGGTTATTTGGGGGCATTTTTGTACTTCTTTGGGCTTGGGATTTTCAAGAAAGTGTCCTTATCTCTTATTAGACATGTGGATACGATGTTAAGGGTCGTGACCATTGAATCGATACCTATTTCGACATATGTTCATTTTTGGTTTAAACCAGACCGGGTGGGTGATTTTGGGTTAATTGGGGGCATTTTTGTATTTTTTTGGGTGTGGGATTTTCTAAAAAGTGTCCTTGACTCTTATTAGACATGTGGATGCGATGTTGAGGCTCGTGACCTTCAAATCAAATCCTATTTCGACATATGTTCATTTTCGATATAAACCAGACCGGGTGGGTCGTTTGGGGTAATTTGGGGGAATTTCTATATTTTTTAGGGTTTGGTATTTTCAAATTAGTGTCCTTATCTCATATTAGACGTGTGGATGCGTTGTTGAGGGTCGTGACCTTCGAATCGATACCTATTTCGGCATATGTATATTTTTTATTTAAATAAGGCTTGGTGGGACTTTTGCAAGAGATATGTTATTGAAACAGTGGAAAATTGCAGGGCATGTTTGACTTAGTAAGACTAATCCTGATCTGGAGAGAAGCTCTGGACATTTTGAGTGTGGTGCTCTTGGTGGTTGCTCTTGGTGATGGCCGGCGGGCCATTTGCTTTGGCTGATGGTCTTCTTCCTCCACCCATTCCGGGAGAGGGGGAACCTAGGGGTTCGGTGGATGGCGGTTCTAAGTCGGCAGGGGGTGATCTTGGTGGTGGATCAAGGCCGAGAGAAGTTGCTGCAGGTAGGGGATCCTCCTCGGGTGGTGGTGGTGTTTTGGTGGCAGGATCGGGAATGGTTATGCATGGAGAAGCTGTTCGGAAGGGGGTGTCATGGACTTCATTCTTTCAATCTTCTTCAAGCTCTCTTAATAGTGAAGGTTTGGAGTTAAGTTTCATTGTGCCTGTTTGTATTGATGGTATGCGTGTTGCACAATGTTCTTTAGCCATGCTTAAGGCAGAATTATCTAAATGGAAGAACACTCTTCTTGGGCATTTCATTGGCCGTAGGCCAAGTTTTACTTATGTTAAGGAAGTGTTGCTGAAACAATGGAGTATTTCTGGGCATGTGGATGTTAATCTTTTAGAGAGCGGATTCTTTGTTTTTCGTTTCAATTTGGAGGAAGATAAAGTTAAAGTGCTAGAAGGAGGACCATGGACTGTGCAGCGAAGACCGTTGATCCTCCGGCCTTGGAAACCAGGAATGAAGCTTGAAAAGGTTGAATTAAAATCCATTCCTATCTGGATTACTTTCCCCAACCTTCCTTTTCACTTCTGGAATGTGGAGGCTTTGAGCTCGATTGCTAGTGTTATCGGCAAACCGATAGCCACTGACAAAATGACAATGACTAAGGAAAGGCTCTCCTATGCCCGCTTATGTGTGGAAATTGAGGCTACCCATGATGTCCCGGAGCAAGTGGCTGTCCATGATGATGAAGGGTTCGTGTTCTTTCAAAAAGTGAAGTATGAATGGTGCCCTCCCCGCTGCAATAGTTGCATGATTTTTGGCCATGCCACTAGTCAATGTGGTGCTAATCAAGCTACACAGAAGGGTAACAGCCGAAAAGAGTGGAGGGTGAAAGCTGGTGCTGGTCATTCTCAGGTGGCCGGAGCAGGACGTAGTGGTGGTGCTCAGGCCATGCACGGTGGTGATGGGGCTGAGATTCAAAATTCAAATGGAGGTGCCAACTTGGGTGAAAGATTTGCTCGGATCACGGAATCTGCTGGGATCACGAAATCTGTGGGGATTTCTAAATCTGCTGGTTCTAGAAATCTTCCTAATTCTCCAACCAAGATTGCAGCTGGTAAGGGGAAGGAAGTTGTTCATGTCAATGCATTTGCTTTGCTGGAAGATCTAATGAAGGAAGTTGCCTATGATCTAAAGGAGCTAATGTTGGATGTTGATTCTTGCAACATCTTATTAGGAGATGAGCTGGATGATGGGCAGAATCCAAGGGATTCTTTAATTACCAAAGATGGGGAGAATCTTGGAAGAAAAGGTATAGCTGGCTTGGATGGTGTGGAGATTTTGGAAAATTCAAATGGGATGAATGTGACAGCTGGGTCTTCTCCTATTAAAGCCCATGCGTTGACCATGAAGGAAAGAATTGGTGAGGGTGGAGAGAAGGAGGGTGGGGCACTTATGGAAGGTAATAAATCTTCCACTTCAGTTTTGGTAAGCAATGCTGATTGGGGAAGCTCTATTAGGGATTCTCTTTTGACGATTCTTGATGAGGGGGCCACGTTGGATGGTGACGTCATTGAAGAAGGAGCTAAAGAAGTTGCCCGGCCAGATTTGATTTCCAAAACTGCCAGCCTCTCCACCAAAGGAAGAAAGGATTCGGCTAGCTTATCTTTGAAAGACCCCACATTTGAAGGTATGTCCAACCCCACTTTCCCCATTGTTTTAAATTCAGATAAAGAGGGGAGAGGATTAAGGGAGCAGGGAAGGAGAAGATTTTTGGCTTCTTTCAAGCCTCAGCGTATTGAAATCACTGCCAATGCTAGTTTGGCTGTGAAGGGGACTGAGATTGGGATTGGCTTTGGGGGGTAAGAAGCTGGCTCCAACCCCTCCTTCTAATCGTTCCTAATGAATAGTCTATGCTGGAATGTGAGAGGGCTGAATGCCCCTGAAAAACAAAGAAGTGTTATAAGAATGCTTGCTGCCAAGGAGTATAAGTTGGCTATTCTTTTGGTGACAAAAGTTAAGGAGAATAATGTTAATACTACTTTTCAAAACCTTAAAAGGGGATGGAAATTCACTCATAACTGTAGTCCAGAACACCATACCAGAATCTGGATTGGTTGGGATGAGGAGAGCTTAAAGGTTGAGATCATTAAATCTAAACCTCAATTTATTCATTTGAAAGTTGGAATTCTTGGTTCTTCTTTGGCCTGCCACTGCACCGCTATTTATGCTTTTAATACTCTTGAGGGGAGGCTTGAGTTGTGGAAGGACATAGAGGAAATTGCTGCTGGTATGATCGACCCCTGGGCTGTAATGGGGGATTTTAATATTGTTCGGCATCAGAATGAGAAGCTTGGAGGGGAGGCCATTCTTCATGGGGCTGTAGAGGACTTTAACGCTTGTATTTTCAATTCGGGCCTAGCTGATTTGAAGTGGAAAGGAGAAATGTTTACTTGGAGTAATAACCAAAAAGGCAGCAGTGAGAATTTGTTGTAAACTTGATCGGGTCTTAGTTAACAGCCATTGGCTGGATAAACTAAGTTTTTTCGAGGTAATTTCCTTTGCCCTAGTATCTCGACCATAGTCCGATTATCCTTAAGCGTTGGACAATTTAATTCAGGTCCAAAGCCTTTCAAATTTTTCGATGCCTAGACTACTCATGGAGATTACTTTGAAGTGGTTAAGAAAGGCTGGGCTTTCCCTATAAAGCCACAGTCCAATCCTCTTCTTTGTTTCGCTGCAAAGTTAAGGAATGTTAAGCTTGAGCTGAAGAGGTGGAATAAGGAGGATTTTGGGGATGTTTTTCATTCTGTCAAGGTGGCTGAGGAGGAACTTTCCAGAATTCAGGCTGATATATCTTTGAATCCAATGGATGATTCTCTAATTATCCTAGAGAGAGAGGCCAAAGGCAAGCTCTGGAGTGCTCTGCAAATGGAGGAGAGGGTCCTAAAGGAGAAATCTAGGGTGAAGTGGCTCCAACTAGGTGATGGAAATAACAGTTTTTTTCATAAGTCCATGCGCAGAAGATTCAATAGAAAGCATATTTTGGAGATTGTTGATCAAAATGGAGTGGTGGTTGATGAACCAAAAAGGATTAAAGAAGAGGCTGTAAAGTTTTATTGTAATTTATTTGGGACTGATTCAATTGATGAGGGAACCTGCCCGAATTCTATCCACCTTTCGGGTGCTATTTCTGAAATTCAGATATTGGAATTGGAAAGGGAGATTAGTCGAGAGGAGATCAAGGGTGTGGTCTTTGCTATGAAAGATTCTAAGGCCCCAGGGCTTGATGGGTTCGGGGCTAGATTTTACAAAACAACCTGGGAGATTATTAAGGAGGACCTTATCAAGGCTATTAAATGGTTTTTTGAGAACTCCTTTATGCCCTATTTTGTTAATGCTACCTTTATTTCTCTGATCCCTAAATCTGGAGATGTTTCCTCCTTTGCGGGCTATAGACCCATTGCCCTTTGCAATCTGCTTTACAAGATCATTACTAAGATCATCTCTAATAGACTCTAGAAGGTTATCGGCGAGGTGATCAGTTTCAATCAATCAGCTTTTATCAAAGGAAGATATATAGTTGATAATATTCTTGTTTGCCATGATATTGTGAGAGGAATTGAGCAGAAAGCAGCCAACCCCACTGTGGTGTTGAAGGTTGATCTCCATAAAGCCTATGACTCCTTGAGCAGGAACTTTCTATTTGGAGTGATGGAAAGAATGGGCTTCACAGGGAAATTCCTTGGATGGGTTAAGGCTTGAGTTACCACACCCATGTTCTCCGTTCTCATTAATGGCAGCCCCACAGGTTACTTCAAGGGAGATAGAGGTATCAGGCAAGGTGACCCGCTCTCTCCTTATTTGTTCACTATTGCCATGGAAGCTTTTTCAGGAATTATACGAAGGCTGGAAGTAGATGGTCAAATCAAATTGCTGCCTAGATGTAAAGCTCTACATCTTTCTCACCTTATATTTGCGGATGACCTAATGATCTTTGTGAAGGCCAACCGCGAATCTGTTTTGGCTAGTTTGGGGGGTCTTGACAAGTTTGCAGGTCTTTCAGGGCTGCATCTCAATAGATCTAAGTCCTCTATTATTGTAGGGGGCCTAACCCAAACTAGTAGTATGGAACTTTTGGAATTAACGGGTTTCTCTGAGACCACTCTCCCTATCAGGTACCTCGGTGTCCCTCTTGTCTCGAGCAGGCTGTCCTTGAAAGATTGTAGTCCTATTTTAGATTTGGTTCGAAGGAAATTGGAAGGATGGAAAGCCAGGTTTTTATCTTATGCTGGGCGTCTCCAACTTATCTCTTCTGTGCTCCAAGGATGCTACATTTACTGGGCTGGTATTTTTGGGCTGCCAGGTAACCTTATCTCACAGCTTGAGTCCATGTTTTCTAATTTCCTTTGGTCAGGCCCCTCGCTTGAAAGGAAAATGCACTTTATTTCTTGGGATGCGGTCTGCAAGCCTAAAACTGAAGGAGGTCTTGGGCTTAAGCGGGTTAAGGAGATGAATGTGGCTGGTATTATGAAGCAAATCTGGTGGATTGCCTCCAAGCAAAACCGACTTTGGGTGCATTGGGTCCAGCAGAGGTACCTCAAGTAGGAATCGCTTTGGACAGTTAAGGTGTTGCAAAATTGCTCTTGGGTTTGGAGGAAAGTTTTGAAATATAGAGATAAGGCATTGCCTTTAATTAATACCTTCATTGGCAATGGCAGATCTACCAAACTTTGGCTCGACAAGTGGCACCCAGAGGGAGTCCTTTTTAATAGGTTTGGTAGTAGGATTTGCTATGATGCGGGATCTTATGCGCTTGCAGCCCATCATGCACTTGTCAAGGAAATTGTTCAGGATGGAGACTGGCTGCCTGGCCCTTCAACCTCTTTTGACCTTATTGATGTGTGGAGAGCCCTCCCCTCCATTGATAAGTTGCATGGTGACAACCCGGATTTGGTAGTCTGGACTGGCAATCCGACAGGTATCTTTTCAACCAAATTGGCTTGGAATGCCACCCGTGTGAAGGCCAACCCCGTAGATTGGAGTGAAGCAGTTTGGTTTGAAGGCAGCATTAAGTCCCACTCTTTTGTTTCTTGGAGGTGTCTGGTCGATGCTCTCCCCACTAGGGATAATCTTCTTCACAGGGGGATCCCGGTTCAACATAGTTGTGAGTTTTGTTGGGCTGGTATTGAGAGCAAAAACCATCTTTTCTTTGCTTGCCCTTTTTCCATTGATATTTGGAGGAGGATCTTTGGTATGTGTTCTCTTCATGGACAGGCTCCCATGAACATATTTGATGCTACCGTTTGGGTTCGGTATGCGGCAGGAAGAGCGGGGAGCTTAGGTGTGGTTTTAAAGCTTGCATTTTGTGCCACTGTCAAGCATATTTGGTTTGAAAGAAATTTCAGAATTTTTTGCCAAAAGGCTAGATCTAAGGATTAGATTGTGGAAGCTATCAAGGGGGATGTTAGGTCTGCAGTCACATCTGGTTCTTTGAGTGGGGATCCTAGTCCTGCTAATTCCCACATTGCTTCAGCCTGGAACTTGCAAGTTCATTGGACTATTAGGATGCCGAGACCATGCTCGTGGGTCTTACCTCCTAACAATTTGTGGTCCCTTCACTGTGATGGTTCGTTGTCCGATGGTAGAGCTGCTTTTGGAGGAGTGATTCGTAATGCGATTGGACAACCTATAGCTGCATTTGCTAACCAAGGGCTGGAACTTTGCATTCTCTCCATGGAGCTGGCTGCTATACATAGAGGCATCTCCCTTTGCATAGAGAGAGGAATCCTTGATGTTTCTATCAGATCTGATTCCAAGTTGGCGATTGACACTATTTCTAGCAAGGTTATAGGACCTTGGAAAGTACAACCTCTCAAGAGTAGAATCCTTGCTTTGGCTAATGATTTGAGAATGAAAGAATTCACCCATGTTTGGAGAGAACAAAATCGACCAGCAGATTTTATGGCTGCAGTCCCTTGCGACTCACATGGGGTAGTTTGGGATCCTGGAGATTTCCCCCCTGCCCTTATTGACTACCTTAAGCAGGACTCGGATTTTGTCACTTATTACAGGCCATAGCCTTTTTGGCTCAGTTCTTGTTTGATGGGGCCTGTCCCATCGTGCTTTGGGTTCTCTTCCCCTTGTCGGGTTCTTAGAGAATGCCTTCTTTTGTAGTTTTTTCCTCCTTTTCTAATACAATCTTCTTACTCATTGAAAAAAAAAAAAAGAAAAAAAAAGCTTGGTGGGTAGTTTGGGGTTATTTGGGGGCATTTCTGTGCTTCTTTGGGCTTGGTATTTTATAAAAAGTGTCCCAATCTCTTATTAGACATGGGGATGCGGTGTTGAGGGTCGTGACCATCAAATCGATACCTATATCGACATATGTTCATTTTTCAGTTTAAACCATACCGGGTCGGTCGTTTCGGGTTATTTGGGGGCATTTCTATACTTTTTAGGGTTTGGTATTTTCTAAAAAGTGTCCTTATCTCTTATTAGACGTGTGGATGCGATGTTGAGGGTCGTGACCTTTGAAACGATACCTATTTTGACATATGTTCATTTTTTGTTTAAAACAGATCGGGTGGATCGTTTGGGGTTATTTGGGGGCATTTTTGTACTTTTTTGGGTTTGGTATTTTCAAAAAAGTGTCCTTATCTCTTATTAGATGTGTGGATGCGATGTTGAGGGTCGCGACCTTCGAATCGATACCTATTTCGACAAATGATCATTTTTTGTTTAAACCAGACCGGGTGGGTCGTTTGGGGTTATTTGGGGGCATTTTTGAACTTTTTAGGGTTTGGTATTTTCTAAAAAGTGTCCTTATCTGTTATTAAACATGTGGATGCGATGTTGAGGGTCGCGTGACCTTTGAATCGATACCTATTTTGACATATGTTCATTTTTTATTTAAACCAGACCGGGTGGGTCGTTTGGGGTTATTTGAGGGCATTTCTATACTTTTTTGGGTTTGGTGTTTTCTAAAAAGTGTTCGGATCTCTTATTAGATGTGAGGATGCGATGTTGAGAGTTGGGACCTTTGAATTGATACCTATTTCGGCATATGTTCGTTTTCAATTTAAACCAGACCTGCTTGGTCGTTTGGGGTTATTTGGGTGCATTTCTGTACTTTTTTGGATTTACGATTTTTCAAAAAGTATCCTTATCACTAATTAGACGTGTGGATGCGATGTTGAGGGTCGTGACCTTCAAAACAATACCTATTTTGACAAATATTCATTTTCGGTTTAGGCCAAACCGGTTGGGTCGTTTGGGGTTATATGGGTGGCATTTTCGTACTTTTTTGGGTTTGGGATCCTCTAAAATGCGTCCTTATCTCTTATTAGACGTGAGGATGCGATGTTGAGGGTCGTGACCTTCGTATCGATACCTATTTTCATATATGTTCATTTTTTGGTTTAAACCCGACCGGGTGGGTCGTTTGGGATTATTTAGGGGTATTTCTGTACTTTTTTGGGTTTGCGATTTTCCAAAAAGTGCCCTTATCTGTTATTAGACGTGTGGATGAGATGTTGAGGGTTGTAACCTTCGTATCGATACCTACTTCAACATATGTTCTTTTTTTGTTCAAACCAGACCGGGTGGGTCATTTGGGGATATTTGGGGGCATTTCAGTACTTTTTTGGGTTTGTGATTCCCTAAAATGTGTCCTTATGTCTTATTAGACGTGTGGATGTGATGTTGTGGGTCATGACCTTCTAATCGATACCTATTTTGACATATATTATTTTTTTTTTAAACCAGACCGAGTGCGTCGTTTGGGGTTATTTGGGGGCATTTCTGTATTTTTTAGGGTTGGGTATTTTCTAAAAGTGTCTTTATCTCTTATTAGAAGTGTGGATGCGATGTTGAGGGTTGCGACAGTCGAATCGATTCCTATTTTGACATATGTTCATTTTCGGTTTAAACTGGACCGGTTGGGTCGTTTGGGGTTGTTTGGGGGCATTTCTGTACTTTTTTGGGTTTACGTTTTTCCAAAAATTGTCCTTATCTCTTGTTAGATGTGTGGATGCGATGTTGAGGATCATGACCTTCGAATTGATTCCTATTTCGACATATGTTCATTTTTTATTTAAACCAGAACGGGTGGGTCGTTTAGGGTTATTTGGGGGCATTTCTATACTTTTTTGGGTTTGGTATTTTCTAAAAAGTATCCTTATCTCTTATTAGATGTTTGGATGCGATGTTGAGGGTCGTGACCTTCGAATCGATGCCTATTTCGGCATATGTTCATTTTTGCTTTAAACCAGACCGATTGGGTCATTCAGGGTTATTTGGGGGCATTTCTATACTTTTTTGGGTTTTGTAATTTCTAAAAAGTTCCCTTATCTCTTATTAGAGGTGTGGATGTGATTTTGAGGGTCGTGGCCTTCGAATCGATACCTATTTCGGCATATGTTCATTGTTGGTTTAAATTAGACCCGGTGGGTAGTTTGGGGTTATTTAGGGGAATTTCTGTACTTCTTTGTGCTTGGGATTTTTTAAAAAGTGTCCTTATCTATTGTTAGATGTGTGCATACGATGTTGAGGGTCGTGACCTTTGAATAGAAACCTATTTCGACATATGTTCGCTTTCGGTTTAAACCAGACTAGGTGGGTTATTTGGGGGCATGTTTATAATTTTTTTGGCTTGGGATTTTCTAAAAATTGTCCTTATCTCCTATTAGACATGTGAATGCGATGTTGAGGGTCGTGACCTTCGAATCAAAACCTATTTCGACATATGTTCACTTTCGATTTAAACTAGACCGGGTGGGTCATTTGGGGGTATTTGGGAGTAGTTTATACTTTTTTGGGTTTTGTATTTTCTAAAAAGTGTCCATATCTCTTATTAGATGTGTGGATGCGATGTTGAGGGTCGTGACCTTTGAATCGATTCCTATTTCGACATATGTTCATTTTCGGTTTAAACCAGTAGGTCGTTTGGGGTTATTTTGGTGCATTTCTACACTTTTTTGGGTTTGTTATTTTCTAAAAAGTGTCCTTATCTCTTATTAGACGTGTGGATGCGATTTCTAGGGTCGTGACCTTCGAATCGATACCTATTTCGACATCTGTTCATTTTTTGTTTAAACCAGACCGGGTGGGTCATTTTGGGTTATTTGGGGGCATTTTTATACTCTTTTGGGTTTGGTATTTTTAAAAAAGTGTCCTTATCTCTTATTAGAGGTGTGGATGCGATGTTGTGGGTTGGGACCTTTGAACCGATACCTATTTCGACATATGTTCATTTTTTGTTTAAACTAGACCGGGTGGATCGTTTGGGATTATTTTGGGGCATTTCTGTACTTTTTTGGGTTTTGTATTTTCTAAAAAGTTTCTTTATCTCTTATGAGATGTGTGGATGCGATGTTGAGGGTCGTGACCTTTGAATTGATACCTATTTCGATATATGTTCATTTTTTGTTTAAACCAGATCGGGTGGGTCGTTTGGGGTTAGTTGGGGGCATTTCTGTACTTTTTTGGGTTTGGTACTTTTTAAAAAGTGTCTGTACTCTCGATACCTGTTTTGACATATGTTCATTTTCGGTTTAAACAAGGCCATGTGGGTCGTTTGGGGATATTTAGGGGCATTTTTGTACTTTTTTGGGATTGGGATTTTCTACAAGGTGTCCTTATCTCTTATTAGATGTGTGGATGCGATGTTGAGGGTCGTGACCTTTGAATCAATACCTATTTCGACATATGTTCATTTTCGGTTTAAACTTGACTAGGTGGGTCATTTGTGGTTATATGGGGGCATTTTCGTACTTCTTAGGGCTTGGGATTTTCTAAAAGTGTCCGTATCTCTTATTAGACCTGTGGATGCGATGTCGTGGGTCATGACCTTCGATTCGAAACCTATTTTGACATATGTTCGCTTTTGATTTAAACCAGACCGGGTGGGTCGTTTGGGATTATTTTGGATCATTTCTGTACTTTTTTGGGTTTCGGATTTTCTAAAAAGTGTCGTTAAATCTTATTAGACGTGTGGATGCGATGTTGAGGGTCGTGGCCTTCGATTCGAAACCTATTTTGACATATGTTCATTTTCGGTTTAAACCAGACAGGGTGGGTCGTTTGGGCTTATTTGGGGGCATTTCTTTACTTTTTTGGGTTAGCAATTTTCCAAAATGTGTCCTTTACTCTTATTAGAGTTGTGGATGCATTGTTGAGGGTCGGGACCTTCGAATCGATACCTATTTTGACATATGTTCACTTTCGATTTAAACCCTACCAGGTGGGACGTTTGGGGTTATTTGGGGGGCATTTCTATACTTTTTTGGGTTTGGGATTTTCTAAAAAGTGTCCATATCTCTTGTTAGACGTGTGGACGTGATGTTGTGGGTCGTGACCTATGAATCGATTCCTATTTCGCCATATGTTCATTTTCGGTTTAAACCAGACTAGGTGGGTCGTTTGGGGTTATTTGGGGGCATTTCTGTACTTTTTTGGGTTTGCGATTTTCCAAAAAGTGTCCTTATCTCTTATTCGACGTGTGGATGAGATGTTGAGGGTCGTAACCTTCGAATCAATACCTATTTTGACATATGTTCATTTTCGATTTAAACCAGACCGGGTGGGTCGTTTGGGGTTATTTGGGGGCATTTCTGTACTTTTTTGGGTTTGCAATTTTCCAAAAAGTGTCCTTATCTCTTATTAGATGTGTGGATGAGATGTTGAGGGTCGTAACCTTCGAATCGATACCTATTTTGACATATGTTCATTTTTTGTTTAAACCAGACCAGGTGGGTCATTCGGGCTTATTTGGGGGCATTTCTATACTTTTTTGGGTTTGGGATTTTCTAAAAAATGTCTGTATCTCTTGTTAGACGTGTGGACGCGATGTTGTGGGTCGTGACCATCGAATCGATTCCTATTTCGACATATGTTCATTTTTGGTTTAAACCAGACCGGGTGGATCGTTTAGGGTTATTTGGGGGCATTTCTGTACTTTTTTGGGTTTGCAATTTTCCAAAAAGTGTCATTATCTCTTATTAGACGTGTGGATGATATGTTAAGGGTTGTAACCTTCGAATCGATACCTATTTTTACATATGTTCATTTTCGGTTTAAAACCAGACCGAGTGGGTTGTTTGGGGATATTTGGGGGCGTTTTAGTACTTTTTGGGTTTGTGATTCTCTAAAATGTGTCCTTATCTCTTATTGCACGTGTGGATGTGATGTTGAGGGTCGTGACTTCGAATCGATACCTATTTTGACATATGTTCATTTTTTGTTTAAACCAGATCGGGTGCGTCGTTCGGGGATATTTGGGGGCATTTCTGTACTTTTAAGGGTTTAGTATTTTGTAAAAAGTGTCCTTATCTATTATTATCCATGTGGATGCAATGTTGAGGGTCGTGACCTTTGAATCGATTCCTATTTTGACATATGTTCATTTTCGATTTAAACCAGATCGGGTGGGTCGTTTGGAGTTATTTGGGGGCATTTCTGTACTTTTTTGGGTTTGCGATTTTCCAAAAAGAGTCCTTGTCGCTTATTAGAGGTTTGGAAACGATGTTGAGGGTCGTGACCTTCGAATCGATTCCTATTTCGACATATGCTCATTTTTGGTTTAAACTAGACCGGGTGGGTCGTTTGGGGATATTTGGGGGAATTTCTATACTTTTTTGGGATAGGTATTTTTTAAGAAGTAACCTTATCTCTTATTAGAACTTTGGATGCGATGTTGAGGGTCGTGACCTTCGAATCGATACCTATTTTGGCATATGTTCATTTTCGGTTTAAACCAGACCGGGTGGGTCGTTCGGGGTTATTTGGGGGCATTTCTATACTTTTTTGGGTTTTGTATTTTCTAAAAAGTGCCATTATCTCTTATTAGACGTGTGGATGTGGTTTTGAGGGTCGTGACCTTCGAATTGATACCTATTTCAGCATATGTTCATTTTCGGTTTAAATCAGACACGGTGGGTAGTTTGGGGTTGTTTGGGGGCATTTTTGTACTTCTTTGTGCTTGGGATTTTTTAAAAAGTGACCTTATCTCTTATTACACGTGTGGTTACAATGTTGAGGGTCGTGACCTTTGAATCGAAACCTATTTCGATATACGTTCGCTTTCGGTTTAAATCAGATCGGGTGGGTCGTTTGGGGTTATTTGGGGGAATTTCTGTACATTTTTGGGTTTGGGATTTTCTAAAAAGTGTCTTTTGTCTCTTATTAGATGTGTGGATGCTATGTTGAGGGTCGTGACCTTCGTATCGATACCTATTCCGATATATGTTCATTTTCGGTTTAAACAAGACCGGGTGCATTGTTTGGGGTTATTTAGGGGCATTTCTGTACTTTTTTGGGTTTGCGATTTTCAAAAAAGTGTCCTTATCTCTTATTAGACGTGTGGATGCAATGTTGAGGGTCGTGACCTTCGAATCTATTCCTATTTTGACATATGTTCATTTTCTATTTAAACCAGACCGAGTGGGCCGTTTGGGGTTATTTGGGGGCAGTGTTATACTTTTTTGGGTTTCACATTTTCTAAAAAGTGTCCTTATCTCGTGGTGATGCGATGTTGAGGGTGGTGACGTTCGAATCGATACCTATTTCGACATATGTTCGCTTTCGGTTTAAACCAGACTGGGTGGGTCTTTTGGGGTTATTTTGGCGCATTTCTATAATTTTTTGGGCTTGGGATTTTTGAAAAATTGTCCTTATCTCTTATCAGACGTGTGGACGCGATGTTGAGGGTCGTGACCTTTGAATCGATACCTATTTTGACATAGGTTCGCTTTCAATTTAAACCAGACTGGGTGGGTTGTTTGGGGTTATTTGGGGGCATTTTTATACTTTTTAGGGTTTGATATTTTTTAAAAAGTGTCCTTATCCCTTATTAGATGTGCAGATGCGATGTTGAGGGTCCAGACCTACGAATTGATACCTATTTCGACATACGTTCATTTTCGATTTAAACCAGACCGGGTGGGCCGTTTGGGGTTATTTGGGGGCATTTTATACTTTTTTGGGATTCCGATTTTCTAAAATGTGTCCTTGTCTCTAATTAGATGTGTGGATGCGATGTTGAGGGTCGTCACCTTCGA
This sequence comes from Telopea speciosissima, assembly GCF_018873765.1. Taxonomy (NCBI): domain Eukaryota; kingdom Viridiplantae; phylum Streptophyta; class Magnoliopsida; order Proteales; family Proteaceae; genus Telopea; species Telopea speciosissima. Next base: position 127,546 of record NW_025317418.1, read on the forward strand.
ATCGAAACCTATTTTGACATATATTCGCTTTCAGTTTAAACAAGACCGTTTGAGTCGTTTGGGGTTATTTGGGGGCATTTCTATACTTTTTGTGTTTGGGATTTTCCAAAAGTGTCCTTATCTCTTATTAGACTTGTTGATGCGATGTTGAGGTTGTGACCTTGAATTGATTCCTATTTCGAT